>NC_092148.1:3178118-3245618 GCF_045791955.1 Oncorhynchus clarkii lewisi
CCATGCCTACACCCTCCTCTATTCCCCCACTCTCCTCTACCCTCCTATATTCCCCCACCCTCCTCTACCCTCTATTCCTACACCCTCCTCTACCCTCTATTCCTACACCCTCCTCTACCCTCCCTTCCTCCACCCTCCTCTATCCCTCCACCCTCCTCTACCCTCTATTCCTCCACCCTCCTCTCATCCACCCTCCTCCACCCTCCTCTACCCTCCATGCCTACACCCTCCTCTATTCCCCCACTCTCCTCTACCCTCTATTCCTCCACTCTCCTCTACCCTCCTATTTTCCTCCACCCTCCTCTACCCTCTATTCCTCCACCCTCCTCTACCCTCTATTCCTCCACCCTCCTCTACCCTCTATTCCTCCACCCTCCTCTACCCTCTATTCCTCCACCCTCCTCTATTCCTCCACTCTCCTCTATTCCTCTACCCTCCTCTACCCTCTATTCCTCCACCCTCCTCTACCCTCTATCCCTCCACTCTCCTCTATTCCTCCACCCTCCTCTACCCTCTATTCCTCCACCCTCCTCTATTCCTCCACTCTCCTCTATTCCTCTACCCTCCTCTACCCTCTATTCCTCCACCCTCCTCTATTCCTCTACCCTCCTCTACCCTCTATTCCTCCACCCTCCTCTACCCTCTATTCCTCCACCCTACCATGTTAATCTGTGTAGACCTGCAGCAGACCCCAACCTGTCACCAACCACCACCCAGCCCTGTGCTGCCTGTGACCAATCGGAAACATGAGAAGATGGCCAGAGGAGAGAACCAATCCGGGTTTCAATTATGTCTGGACACGACCAACAGGCAGGAGTGATGGGATAGAACCGACACGCCGTCTTCCTCTCAACCTCCGTTTCCTCCCTGTCTCCATCGCTCTCTCTCTCTCTCCGTCTCGCTCTGTGTTTTCATTCTGTTCATCTTGGTCCGACACGGTGAGGATTCAGAAAATACTCTGACCAGCAAACACTGATTACATGTTGCATTTCTCTTCAGTAGAAGTGTTCTTTATGGATGACTGTACCATCAGGGGTCCCAATACACCACTCTCTCTCCTCTCTATACCTCTGGCTTTCTCTCCTCTCTATCTCTCCTCTCTATACCTCTGTCTCTCTCTCCTCTCCTCTCTCTCTCCTCTCTCCATACCTCTGTCTCTCTCCTCTCTATCTCTCATCTCTCTCTATATCTCTATCTCTCCTCTCTCTATACCTCTGGCTCTCTCTCCTCTATATCTCTCCTCTCTCTCCTCTCTCTCTCTCTCTCTCTCTATCTCCCCTCTCTCTCCTCTATCTCTCATCTCTCTATCTCCTCTCTATCTCTCCTCTCTCTATACCTCTATCTCTCTCTCCTCTCTCCTCTCTCTCCACCTCTGTCTCTCTCTCCTGTCTATCTCTCCTCTCTCTATACCTCTTGTTCTCTCTCCTCTCTCTCTCCTCTCTCTCATCTCTCCTCTCTCTCTCCTCTCTCTATACCTCTTGTTCTCTCTCCTCTCTATCTCTCCTCTCTCTCATCTCCCCTCTCTCTCTCCTCTCTCTATACCTCTTGTTCTCTCTCCTCTCTATCTCTCCTCTCTCTCATCTCCCCTCTCGTCTCTCCTCTCTCTATACCTCTGGCGCTCCTCCCCATATACCTCTATACCTCTGGCGCTCCTCCCCATACCTCTATCTCTCTCTCCTCTCTCCTCTCTCTCCACCTCTGTCTCTCTCTCCTCTCTATCTCTCCTCTCTCTATACCTCTTGTTCTCTCTCCTCTCTATCTCTCCTCTCTCTCATCTCTCCTCTCTCTCTCCTCTCTCTATACCTCTTGTTCTCTCTCCTCTCTATCTCTCCTCTCTCTCATCTCTCCTCTCTCTCTCCTCTCTCTATACCTCTTGTTCTCTCTCCTCTCTATCTCTCCTCTCTCTCATCTCCCCTCTCCTCTCTCCTCTCTCTATACCTCTGGCGCTCTCTCCTCTCTATCTCTCCTCTCTCTCATCTCCCCTCTCCTCTCTCTATACCTCTGGCGCTCTCTCCTCTCTATCTCTCCTCTCTCTCATCTCCCCTCTCCTCTCTCTCTCCTCTCTCTATACCTCTTGTTCTCTCTCCTCTCTATCTCTCCTCTCTCTCATCTTCCCTCTCCTCTCTCTCTCCTCTCTATCTCTCCTCTCTCTCATCTTCCCTCTCCTCTCTCTCTCCTCTCTATCTCTCCTCTCTATCTCTCTCTCCTCTCTATCTCTTCTCTCTCTCATCTTCCCTCTCCTCTCTCTCTCCTCTCTATCTCTCCTCTCTATCTCTCCTCTCTATCTCTCTCTCCTCTCTATCTCTTCTCTCTCTCATCTTCCCTCTCCTCTCTCTCTCTCTCTCTCTGTCTCCTCTCTATCTCTCCTCTCTATCTCTCCTCTCTATCTCTCCTCTCTCTCTCCTCTCTATCTCTCCTCTCTATCTCTCCTCTCTCTCCTCTCTCCCTCTCCTCTCTCTCTCTCTCTGTCTCACTCTCTATCTCTCCTCTCTATCTCTCCTCTCTCTCCTCTCTCCCTCTCCTCTCTCTCTCTCTCTGTCTCACTCTCTATCTCTCCTCTCTATCTCTCCTCTCTCTCCTCTCTCCCTCTCCTCTCTCTCTCTCTCTGTCTCACTCTCTATCTCTCCTCTCTATCTCTCCTCTCTCTCCTCTCTCCCTCTCCTCTCTCTCTCTCTCTGTCTCACTCTCTTTCTCTCCCTCTCTCTCTCTCTCTGTGTGTGTGTGTGTCTATCTCTCCTCTCTATCTCTCCTCTCTTTATTTATCTACCAATCTCTCCTCCTTTCTTCCTGTCCCCTCCTGTAGTAATGTATTCATTGGTCAAGGCAGGCGGACTGGGGGCGAAACAGGAAACTACTGGAACAGATATGTTTGTGTGTTCCGGTCCACACCGCTCATCAGCTTCAGAATATGACCATTTCTTTAGAATGTCGGAATCCTTGGAACTCTGTTCCTGTGTTCTACATGTCAACATTCTACATTCTATATGTCAACATTCTACATTCTACATGTCAACATTATATATGTCAACATTCTACATGTCAACATTATATATGTCAACATTCTACATGTCAACATTCTACATGTCAACATTCTACATTCTACATGTCAACATTGGACATGCTACATTCTACATGTCAACATTCGACATGCTACATTCTACATGTCAACATTCTACATTCTACACTCTGTCTTCATCAATTGAATGTGTGAATGGAATAACGCAGAGAGGATGTAGATGGTGCTGTGTCTGAGATATCTGAGACATTATCAAATCACATGTTATACACACAGACACATTTAGCAGGTGTTATTGAGGGTGTAGTGACATGCTTTGTGTTCCAGACTCCAACAGTGCAGTAATATCTAACAATTCACTACAATACACACACATCTAAAAGTAATATAATGGAATTAAGAAATATATAAATATTAAGATGAGCAATGTCAGAGTGGCATTGACTAAAATACAGTAGAATAGAATACAGTATATACATATGAGATGAGTAAAGCAGTATGTTATCACGATAACAGTGACCAGTGACTCCATGTGTGTGTCTATAGAGTAGCAGGGTTTGTTCCCTCTAGTAGTGGTGTCCCAGTATAGATGGCTGTGATGTGTGTGTCCTCTAGTCGTGGTGTCCCAGTATAGATGGCTGTGATGTGTGTGTCCTCTAGTAGTGGTGTCCCAGTATAGATGACTGTGATGTGTGTGTCCTCTAGTCGTGGTGTCCCAGTATAGATGGCTGTGATGTGTGTGTCCTCTAGTAGTGGTGTCCCAGTATAGATGGCTGTGATGTGTGTGTCCTCTAGTCGTGGTGTCCCAGTATAGATGGCTGTGATGTGTGTGTCCTCTAGTAGTGGTGTCCCAGTATAGATGGCTGTGATGTGTGTGTCCTCTAGTAGTGGTGTCCCAGTTTAGATAACTGTGATGTGTGTGTCCTCTAGTTGTGGTGTCCCAGTATAGATGGCTGTGATGTGTGTGTCCTCTAGTAGTGGTGTCCCAGTATAGATGGCTGTGATGTGTGTGTCCTCTAGTAGTGGTGTCCCAGTATAGATGGCTGTGATGTGTGTGTCCTCTAGTAGTGGTTCCCAGTATAGATGGCTGTGATGTGTGTCTATAGAGTAGCAGGGTTTATACCCTCTAGTCGTGGTGTCCCAGTATAGATGACTGTGATGTGTGTCTATAGAGTAGCAGGGTTTGTACCCTCTAGTAGTGGTGTCCCAGTATAGATGGCTGTGATGTGTGTGTCCTCTAGTCGTGGTGTCCCAGTATAGATGGCTGTGATGTGTGTGTCCTCTAGTAGTGGTGTCCCAGTATAGATGACTGTGATGTGTGTGTCCTCTAGTCGTGGTGTCCCAGTATATATGGCTGTGATGTGTGTGTCCTCTAGTAGTGGTGTCCCAGTATAGATGGCTGTGATGTGTGTGTCCTCTAGTCGTGGTGTCCCAGTATAGATGGCTGTGATGTGTGTGTCCTCTAGTAGTGGTGTCCCAGTATAGATGGCTGTGATGTGTGTCTGACCATGTGATATCAGTTACACGTGTGCCAGTTTAATGAAAGCCACGGCTGGAGTGTTCATTACCATTTCTAAGAGAAAGTAAGGGAGTTCGTCCCAAATGGCTTCCTTCCTATTCCCTATTATAGCGCACTACTTTTCATAGGACCCTGGTCAAAAGTAGTGCACTACGAAGGGAATTGGGGGTGACATTTGGGACAAACTAAACATATGGCACAGTACTTCCAGATAGTTATTTGGTTTGTAAAAAAATAAAATTGTTAAATCCATGTTTAGCCCCTTGCAGCTCGCTGTCTAAAGCCTTCGCTGGCTCAGAGGGTTCCTATAATGGAACCCTGTTCCCTCTGGAACAGAACCATCTGGCAACATGGCCGCTCGGCGATCTCCAGATGTGCTTCACATTACACTGTGCTTTAAAGCCAATCGATCAGTCATAATCAATGTGTTAGTATCAATAGTAACGAGGGGAAGCTTTCAGCAGGATATTGGTTATGCTGTTAAAGTCCCTTTCCTCTCCAGATGGGTGAATGAACCAAATGCTCTCACACGCACACACACACACACACACACACACACACACACACACACACACACACACACACACACACACACACACACACTTCTTCACTCCATGAGATGAGGAAAGCCCAACAATCAGAAGGGTGTGGAAAACATCCATCTCTTTCCTTTGTCATCTTCTTCTCTCCTCTCCCTCTCCTTTTCTCTTCTTTTCTCTCCTTTTCTCTCCTTTTCTCTCACTCCCTCTCTCTCCCCATCTCTCACTTTCTCCCACTCCCTCTCCTCTCCCTCTCCTTTTCTCTTCTTTTCTCTCACTCCCTCTCTCTCCCCATCTCTCCCTCTCCCCATCTCTCACTTTCTCCCACTCCCTCTCCTCTCCCTCTCCTTTTCTCTTCTTTTCTCTCACTCCCTCTCTCTCCCCATCTCTCCCTCTCCCCATCTCTCACTTTCTCCCACTCCCTCTCCTCTCCCTCTCCTTTTCTCTTCTTTTCTCTCACTCCCTCTCTCTCCCCATCTCTCCCTCTCCCCATCTCTCACTTTCTCCCACTCCCTCTCCTCTCCCTCTCCTTTTCTCTTCTTTTCTCTCACTCCCTCTCTCTCCCCATCTCTCCCTCTCCCCATCTCTCACTTTCTCCCACTCCCTCTCCTCTCCCTCTCCTTTTCTCTTCTTTTCTCTCACTCCCTCTCTCTCCCCATCTCTCACTTTCTCCCTCTCCCCATCTCTCACTTTCTCCCACTCCCTCTCCTCTCCCTCTCCTTTTCTCTCCTTTTCTCTCACTTCCTCTCTCTCCCCATCTCTCACTTTCTCCCTCTCCCCATCTCTCACTTTCTCCCACTCCCTCTCCTCTCCCTCTCCTTTTCTCTCCTTTTCTCTCACTCCCTCTTTCTCCCCATCTCTCACTTTCTCCCTCTCCCCATCTCTCACTTTCTCCCCCTCCCTCTCTCTCCCCATCTCTCTCTTACTCTCCCCCCTTCATCTCTCTCAGACATGTTTTGAGAAATGAGACATGTTTTGAATCAGGAAGCAGCCAACCTGTTAGATGCTCTGAGGAGTGGATGAGTAGTGTACCAGCCACACACTTCCAGAATATCTCTTCCCTTCCTACAATATTCCACTCTGAAATCTCCCAGAGGCCTCCATTCTAAATTGCGCCCTGGAGTCACAGATGGGGTGAAAGTGTTAGGAGGCGGTGTTGGTGCTGAGGTGCATGTTGGGAAATCATCAGGGATTTAGGTGCATTGATGCTTCCTGCTTTGTGACCAATTTATAGTGGAACACTTCCTCTGGAGTTCTCTCTCTCCCTCTCTCTCTCATCTTTCCATCTCTCTCATCTCTCCTCTCTCTCCATCTCTCTTTCCTCTTCTCTCTCTCATCTCTCCTTCTCTCTTTCCTCTACTCTCTCTCCTCTCTACTTCTCTCTCTCAACTCTCATCTCTCCATCTCTCCTTCTCTCTCTCATCTATCCTCTCTTTCCTCTACTCTCTCTACTCCTCTCCTTCTCTCTCTCATCTCTCCATCTCTCCTTCTCTCTCTCATATATCCTCTCTTTCCTCTACTCTCTCTACTCCTCTCCTTCACTCTCTCTCCTTCTCTCGCTCATATCTCATCTCTCCTTCTCTCACTGTCCTCTACTCTCTCTCATCTCTCCTTCTCTCTCACATCTCCCCGTCTCTCTCTCATCTCTCCTTCTCTCTCTCTCATCTCTCCTTCTCTCTCTCATCTCTCCAACTCTCCTTCTCTCTCTCATATCTCATCTCTCCTTCTCTCTCTGTCCTCTACTCTCTCTCATCTTTCAATCTCTCTCATCTTTCCATCTCTCATCTCTCCTTCCCTCTCTTTCCTCTACTCTCTCCTTCTCTCTCTTCTCTCCTTCTCTCTCATCTCTCCTTCTCATCTCTCCTTCTCTCTCTCATCTCTCCTTCTCTCTCTTCTCTCCTTCTCTCTTTCCTCTCCTTCTCATCTCTCCTTCTCTTTCCGTAATGGTCATTAGAACATGTTCTTGAAGGTTCCTCTAGTGATGTGTTGACTCATAACCCGCGCGGTTATATCCGGGTCATTAGAACATGTTCTCGAAGCCTAGGTTCCTCTAGTGATGGGTTGACTCATTAGTGTGTAAACCTTTAATTATTTTAGGCTGTCTGTCATTAGTGTGTAAACCTTTAATTATTTTAGGCTGTCTGTCATTAGTGTGTAAACCTTTAATTATTTTAGGCTGTCTGTCATTAGTGTGTAAACCTTTAATTATTTTAGGCTGTCTGTCATTAGTGTGTAAACCTTTAATTATTTTAGGCTGTCTGTCATTAGTGTGTAAACCTTTAATTATTTTAGGCTGTCTGTCATTAGTGTGTAAACCTTTAATTATTTTAGGCTGTCTGTCATTAGTGTGTAAACCTTTCATTATTTTAGGCTGTCTGTCATTAGTGTGTAAACCTTTCATTATTTTAGGCTGTCTGTCATTAGTGTGTAAACCTTTAATTATTTTAGGCTGTCTGTCATTAGTGTGTAAACCTTTCATTATTTTAGGCTGTCTGTCATTAGTGTGTAAACCTTTAATTATTTTAGGCTGTCTGTCATTAGTGTGTAAACCTTTAATTATTTTAGGCTGTCTGTCATTAGTGTGTAAACCTTTAATTATTTTAGGCTGTCTGTCATTAGTGTGTAAACCTTTAATTATTTTAGGCTGTCTGTCATTAGTGTGTAAACCTTTCATTATTTTAGGCTGTCTGTCATTAGTGTGTAAACCTTTCATTATTTTAGGCTGTCTGTCATTAGTGTGTAAACCTTTCATTATTTTAGGCTGTCTGTCATTAGTGTGTAAACCTTTAATTATTTTAGGCTGTCTGTCATTAGTGTGTAAACCTTTAATTATTTTAGGCTGTCTGTCATTAGTGTGTAAACCTTTAATTATTTTAGGCTGTCTGTCATTAGTGTGTAAACCTTTCATTATTTTAGGCTGTCTGTCATTAGTGTGTAAACCTTTCATTATTTTAGGCTGTCTGTCATTAGTGTGTAAACCTTTCATTATTTTAGGCTGTCTGTCATTAGTGTGTAAACCTTTAATTATTTTAGGCTGTCTGTCATTAGTGTGTAAACCTTTAATTATTTTAGGCTGTCTGTCATTAGTGTGTAAACCTTTAATTATTTTAGGCTGTCTGTCATTAGTGCGTAAACCTTTAATTATTTTAGGCTGTCTGTCATTAGTGTGTAAACCTTTAATTATTTTAGGCTGTCTGTCATTAGTGTGTAAACCTTTAATTATTTTAGGCTGTCTGTCATTAGTGTGTAAACCTTTAATTATTTTAGGCTGTCTGTCATTAGTGTGTAAACCTTTAATTATTTTAGGCTGTCTGTCATTAGTGTGTAAACCTTTCATTATTTTAGGCTGTCTGTCATTAGTGTGTAAACCTTTCATTATTTTAGGCTGTCTGTCATTAGTGTGTAAACCTTTCATTATTTTAGGCTGTCTGTCATTAGTGTGTAAACCTTTCATTATTTTAGGCTGTCTGTCATTAGTGTGTAAACCTTTAATTATTTTAGGCTGTCTGTCATTAGTGTGTAAACCTTTAATTATTTTAGGCTGTCTGTCATTAGTGTGTAAACCTTTAATTATTTTAGGCTGTCTGTCATTAGTGTGTAAACCTTTAATTATTTTAGGCTGTCTGTCATTAGTGTGTAAACCTTTAATTATTTTAGTCTGTCTGTCATTAGTGTGTAAACCTTTAATTATTTTAGGCTTAGATACCGTCTGTAGAGGCGATTTCTGTATCAGCGTCGTCTGTAGAGGCGATTTCTGTATCAGCGTCGTCTGTAGAGGCGATTTCTGTATCGTCGTCTGTAGAGGCTATTTCTTCATCAGCGTCATCTGTAGAGGCGATTTCTGTATCAGCGTCGTCTGTAGAGGCGATTTCTGTATCAGCGTCGTCTGTAGAGGCGATATTTATCAGCGTCGTCTGTAGAGGCAATATTTATCAGCGTCGTCTGTAGAGGCGATATTTATCAGCGTTGTCTTTAGAGGCGATTTCTTCATCAGCGTCTGTAGAGGCGATTTCTGTATCAGTGTCGTCTGTAGAGGCGATTTCTGTATCAGTGTCGTCTGTAGAGACGATATTTATCAGCGTCGTCTTTAGAGGCTATTTCTTTATCAGCGTCATCTGTAGAGGCGATTACTGTATCAGCGTCGTCTGTAGAGGCGATTACTGTATCAGCGTCATCTGTAGAGGCGATTTCTGTATCAGCGTCATCTGTAGAGGCTATTTCTGCATCAGTCGTCTGTAGAGGCGATATTTATCAGCGTCGTCTGTAGAGGCGATATCTTTATCAGCGTCGTCTGTAGAGGCGATATCTTTATCAGCGTCGTCTGTAGAGGCGATTTCTGTATCAGCGTCGTCTGTAGAGGCGATATTTATCAGCGTCGTCTGTAGAGGCAATATTTATCAGCGTCGTCTGTAGAGGCGATATTTATCAGCGTTGTCTTTAGAGGCGATTTCTTCATCAGCGTCTGTAGAGGCGATTTCTGTATCAGTGTCGTCTGTAGAGGCGATTTCTGTATCAGTGTCGTCTGTAGAGACGATATTTATCAGCGTCGTCTTTAGAGGCTATTTCTGTTTCAGCGTCATCTGTAGAGGCGATTTCTGTATCAGCGTTGTCTGTAGAGACGATATTTATCAGCGTCGTCTTTAGAGGCTATTTCTTTATCAGCGTCATCTGTAGAGGCGATTACTGTATCAGCGTCGTCTGTAGAGGCGATTACTGTATCAGCGTCATCTGTAGAGGCGATTTCTGTATCAGCGTCATCTGTAGAGGCTATTACTGTATCAGCGTCATCTGTAGAGGCGATTTCTGCATCAGTCGTCTGTAGAGGCGATATTTATCAGCGTCGTCTGTAGAGGCGATATCTTTATCAGCGTCGTCTGTAGAGGCGATATCTTTATCAGCGTCGTCTGTAGAGGCGATATCTTTATCAGCGTCGTCTGTAGAGGCGATTTCTTCATCAGCGTCGTCTGTAGAGGCGATTTCTTCATCAGCGTCGTCTGTAGAGGCGATTTCTGTATCAGAGTCGTCTGTAGAGGCGATATTTATCAGTGTCGTCTGTAGAGGCGATTTCTGTATCAGAGTCGTCTATAGAGGCGATATTTATCAGCGTTGTCTGTAGAGGCGATATTTATCAGTGTCGTCTGTAGAGGCGATATTTATCAGTGTCGTCTATAGAGGCAATTTCTGCATCAGCGTCGTCTATAGAGGCGATTTCTGCATCAGCGTCGTCTGTAGAGGCGATTTCTGTATCAGCGTCGTCTGTAGAGACGATTTCTGCATCAGCGTCGTCTGTAGAGGCGATTTCTGTATCAGCGTCGTCTGTAGAGACGATTTCTTCATCAGCGTCGTCTGTAGAGGCGATTTCTGCATCAGTGTCGTCTATGAGGCGAAAGGGAGGACCAGAAGCGATTTCTGCATCAGCGTCTATAGAGGCGATTTCTGCATCAGTGTCGTCTGTAGAGGCGATTTCTTTATCAGCGTTGTCTGTAGAGCCGATTTCTTCATCAGTGTCTGTAGAGGCGATTTCTGCATCAGTGTCGTCTGTAGAGGCGATTTCTGCATCAGTGTCTGTAGAGGCGATTTCTGCATCAGTGTCGTCTGTAGAGGCGATTTCTGTATCAGTGTCGTCTGTAGAGTCTATATTTATCAGCGTCGTCTGTAGAGGCAATTTCTTCATCAGCTTCGTCTGTAGAGGCGATTTCTGCATCAGTGTCTGTAGAGGCGATTTCTGCATCAGTGTCGTCTGTAGAGGCGATTTCTGTATCAGAGTCGTCTGTAGAGGCAATATTTATCAGCGTCGTCTGTAGAGGCGATATTTATCAGCGTTGTCTGTAGAGGCTATTTCTGCATCAGCGTCGTCTGTAGAAGCGATTTCTGCATCAGAGTCGTTTGTAGAGGCGATTTCTGTATCAGCGTCATCTGTAGAGGCGATATCTTTATCAGCGTCGTCTGTAGAGGCGATATCTTTATCAGCGTCGTCTGTAGAGGCTATTTCTGCATCAGCGTCGTCTGTAGAAGCGATTTCTGCATCAGAGTCGTCTGTAGAGGCGATTTCTTCATCAGGGTTGTCTGTAGAGGTGATTTCTGTATCAGCGTCATCTGTAGAGGCGATATCTTTATCAGCGTCGTCTGTAGAGGCGATATTTATCAGTGTCGTCTATAGAGGCGATATTTATCAGTGTTGTCTATAGAGGCAATTTCTGTATCAGAGTCGTCTGTAGAGGCGATTACTGTATCATCCATCGTCTGTAGAGGCGATTTCTGTATCATCGTCTGTAGAGGCGATTTCTGCATCAGCGTCTGTAGAGGCGATTTCTTCATCAGCGTCGTCTGTAGAGGCGATTTCTGTATCAGTGTCGTCTGTAGAGGCGATATTTATCAGCATCGTCTTTAGAGGCTATTTCTTCATCAGCGTCGTCTGTAGAGGCTATATTTATCAGTGTCGTCTGTAGAGGCTATATTTATCAGCGTCGTCTGTAGAGGCTATATTTATCAGTGTCGTCTGTAGAGGCGATTACTGTATCAGTGTCGTCTGTAGAGGCGATATTTATCAGTGTCGTCTTTAGAGGCTATTTCTTCATCAGCGTCATCTGTAGAGGCGATTACTGTATCAGCGTCATCTGTAGAGGCGATATTTGTATCAGCGTCGTCTGTAGAGGCGATTACTGTATCAGCGTTGTCTGTAGAGACGATATTTATGAGCGTCGTCTTTAGAGGCTATTTCTTTATCAGCGTCATCTGTAGAGGCGATTTCTGCATCAGTCGTCTGTAGAGGCGATATTTATCAGCGTCGTCTGTAGAGGCGATTACTCTATCAGCGTCGTCTGTAGAGGCGATATCTTTATCAGCGTCGTCTGTAAAGGCGATATCTTTATCATCGTCGTCTGTAGAGGCGATATCTTTATCAGCGTCGTCTGTAAAGGCGATATCTTTATCAGCGTCGTCTGTAGAGGCGATTTCTTCATCAGCGTCATCTGTAGAGGCGATTACTGTATCAGCGTCATCTGTAGAGGCGATTTCTGTATCAGCGTCGTCTGTAGAGGCGATTTCTTCATCAGCGTCGTCTTTAGAGGCTATTTCTTCATCAGCGTCGTCTGTAGAGGCGATTTCTGTATCAGCGTCGTCTGTAGAGGCGATTTCTGTATCAGCGTCGTCTGTAGAGGCGATTACTGTATCAGCGTTGTCTGTAGAGACTATATTTATGAGCGTCGTCTTTAGAGGCTATTTCTTCATCAGCGTCATCTGTAGAGGCGATTACTGTATCAGCGTCATCTGTAGAGGCGATTTCTGTATCAGCGTCATCTGTAGAGGTGATTTCTGCATCAGAGTCGTCTGTAGAGGCGATTTCTGTATCAGCGTCGTCTGTAGAGGCGATTTCTGTATCAGAGTCGTCTGTAGAGGCGATATTTATCAGTGTCGTCTGTAGAGGCGATATTTATCAGTGTTGTCTGTATAGGCGATTTCTGTATCAGTTTCATCTGTAGAGGCTATATTTATCAGCGTCGTCTGTAGAGGCTATATTTATCAGCGTCGTCTGTAGAGGCTATATTTATCAGTGTCGTCTGTAGAGGCGATTACTGTATCAGCGTCATCTGTAGAGGCGATATTTATCAGCGTCGTCTTTAGAGGCTATTTCTTTATCAGCGTCATCTGTAGAGGCGATTACTGTATCAGCGTCATCTGTAGAG
The DNA here is from genome assembly GCF_045791955.1 of Oncorhynchus clarkii lewisi. Lineage (NCBI taxonomy): Eukaryota > Metazoa > Chordata > Actinopteri > Salmoniformes > Salmonidae > Oncorhynchus > Oncorhynchus clarkii. The sequence continues at coordinate 3,190,878 of NC_092148.1, forward strand.
GCGATTTCTGTATCAGCGTCATCTGTAGAGGCGATTACTGTATCAGCGTCATCTGTAGAGGCGATTTCTGCATCAGTCGTCTGTAGAGGCGATATTTATCAGCGTCGTCTGTAGAGGCGATTACTCTATCAGCTTCGTCTGTAGAGGCGATATCTTTATCAGCGTCGTCTGTAGAGGCGATATCTTTATCAGCGTCGTCTGTAGAGGCGATATCTTCATCAGCGTCGTCTGTAGAGGCGATTTCTTCATCAGCGTCGTCTGTAGAGGCGATTACTGTATCAGCGTCATCTGTAGAGGCGATTTCTGTATCAGCGTCATCTGTAGAGGTGATTTCTGCATCAGAGTCGTCTGTAGAGGCGATTTCTGTATCAGCGTCGTCTGTAGAGGCGATATTTTTCAGTGTCGTCTGTAGAGGCGATTTCTGTATCAGAGTCGTCTGTAGAGGCGATATTTATCAGTGTCGTCTGTAGAGGCGATTTCTGTATCAGAGTCGTCTATAGAGGCGATATTTATCAGTGTCGTCTGTAGAGGCGATTTCTGTATCAGAGTCGTCTATAGAGACGATATTTATCAGTGTCGTCTGTAGAGGCGATTTCTGTATCAGTGTCGTCTGTAGAGGGGATTTCTGCATCAGCGTCGTCTGTAGAGGCGATATTTATCAGTGTCGTCTGTAGAGGCGATTTCTGTATCAGCGTCGTCTGTAGAGGCGATTTCTGTATCAGCGTCATCTGTAGAGGCGATATCTTTATCAGCGTCGTCTGTAGAGGCTATATTTATCAGTGTCGTCTGTAGAGGCTATTTCTGTATCAGAGTCGTCTGTAGAGGCGATTACTGTATCATCGTCTGTAGAGGCGATATTTATCAGTGTCGTCTATAGAGGCAATTTCTGTATCAGAGTCGTCTGTAGAGGCGATTACTGTATCATCGTCTGTAGAGGCGATATTTATCAGTGTCGTCTATAGAGGCAATTTCTGCATCAGCGTCGTCTGTAGAGGCGATTACTGTATCATCGTCTGTAGAGGCGATATTTATCAGTGTCGTCTATAGAGGCAATTTCTTCATCAGCGTCGTCTGTAGAGGCGATTTCTGTATCAGCGTCGTCTGTAGAGGCGATTTCTGCATCAGTGTCGTCTATGAGGCGAAAGGGAGGACCAGAAGCGATTTCTGCATCAGCGTCTATAGAGGCGATTTCTGCATCAGTGTCGTCTGTAGAGGCGATTTCTTTATCAGCGTTGTCTGTAGAGGCAATTTCTTCATCAGCGTCGTCTGTAGAGGCGATTTCTGTATCAGAGTCGTCTGTAGAGGCAATATTTATCAGCGTCGTCTGTAGAGGCGATATTTATCAGCGTTGTCTGTAGAGGCGATTTCTGCATCAGAGTCGTCTGTAGAGGCGATTTCTTCATCAGGGTTGTCTGTAGAGGCGATTTCTGTATCAGCGTCATCTGTAGAGGCGATATCTTTATCAGCGTCGTCTGTAGAGGCGATATCTTTATCAGCGTCGTCTGTAGAGGCGATATCTTTATCAGCGTCGTCTGTAGAGGCTATATTTATCAGCGTCGTCTGTAGAGGCGATATTTATCAGTGTCGTCTGTAGAGGCGATATTTATCAGTGTCGTCTATAGAGGCAATTTCTGTATCAGAGTCGTCTGTAGAGGCGATTACTGTATCATCCATCGTCTGTAGAGGCGATTTCTGTATCATCGTCTGTAGAGGCGATATTTATCAGCATCGTCTTTAGAGGCTATTTCTTCATCAGCGTCGTCTGTAGAGGCTATATTTATCAGTGTCGTCTGTAGAGGCGATTACTGTATCAGCGTCATCTGTAGAGGCGATATTTATCAGCGTCATCTGTAGAGGCTATATTTATCAGCGTCGTCTGTAGAGGCTATATTTATCAGCGTCTGTAGAGGCTATTTCTTCATCAGCGTCGTCTGTAGAGGCGATTTCTGTATCAGTGTCGTCTGTATAGGCGATATTTATCAGTGTCGTCTTTAGAGGCTATTTCTTCATCAGCGTCGTCTGTAGAGGCGATTACTGTATCAGCGTCATCTGTAGAGGCGATATTTATCAGCGTCGTCTGTAGAGGCGATATTTATCAGTGTCATCTGTAGAGGCGATTACTGTATCAGCGTCGTCTGTAGAGGCGATTACTGTATCAGCGTCATCTGTAGAGGCGATTTCTGCATCAGTCGTCTGTAGAGGCGATATTTATCAGCGTCGTCTGTAGAGGCGATTACTCTATCAGCGTCGTCTGTAGAGGCGATATCTTTATCAGCGTCGTCTGTAGAGGCTATATCTTTATCAGCGTCGTCTGTAGAGGCGATTTCTTCATCAGCGTCGTCTGTAGAGGCGATTACTGTATCAGCGTCATCTGTAGAGGCGATTTCTGTATCAGCGTCATCTGTAGAGGTGATTTCTGTATCAGCGTCATCTGTAGTGGTGATTTCTGCATCAGAGTCGTCTGTAGAGGCGATTTCTGTATCAGCGTCGTCTGTAGAGGCGATATTTTTCAGTGTCGTCTGTAGAGGCGATTTCTGTATCAGAGTCGTCTGTAGAGGCGATATTTATCAGTGTCGTCTGTAGAGGCGATTTCTGTATCAGAGTCTTCTATAGAGGCGATATTTATCAGTGTCGTCTGTAGAGGCGATTTCTGTATCAGTGTCGTCTGTAGAGGCGATTTCTGCATCAGCGTCGTCTGTAGAGGCGATATTTATCAGTGTCTGTAGAGGCAATTTCTGTATCAGAGTCGTCTGTAGAGGCGATATTTATCAGCGTCGTCTGTAGAGGCGATATTTATCAGCGTTGTCTCTAGAGGCTATTTCTGCATCAGCGTCGTCTGTAGAGGCGATTTCTGCATCAGCGTCTGTAGAGGCGATTTCTGCATCAGCGTCGTCTGTAGAGGCGATTTCTTCATCAGGGTTGTCTGTAGAGGCGATTTCTGTATCAGCGTCATCTGTAGAGGCGATATCTTTATCAGCGTTGTCTGTAGAGGCGATATTTATCAGTGTCGTCTGTAGAGGCGATATTTATCAGTGTCGTCTATAGAGGCAATTTCTGCATCAGCGTCGTCTGTAGAGGCGATTTCTGCATCAGCGTCGTCTGTAGAGGCTATTTCTTCATCAGCGTCTGTAGAGGCGATTTCTGCATCAGCGTCGTCTGTAGAGGCGATTTCTGTATCAGCGTCGTCTGTAGAGGCTATATTTATCAGCGTCGTCTGTAGAGGCGATTTCTGCATCAGTGTCGTCTATGAGGCGAAAGGGAGGACCAGAAGCGATTTCTGCATCAGTGTCGTCTGTAGAGGCGATTTCTTTATCAGCGTCGTCTGTAGAGGCGATATCTTTATCATCGTCGTCTGTAGAGGCGATTTCTGTATCAGCGTCGTCTGTAGAGGCGATTTCTGTATCAGCGTCGTCTGTATAGGCGATATCTTTATCATCGTCGTCTGTAGAGGCTATATTTATCAGCGTCGTCTGTAGAGGCGATATTTATCAGTGTCGTCTGTAGAGGCGATATTTATCAGTGTCGTCTATAGAGGCAATTTCTGTATCAGAGTCGTCTGTAGAGGCGATTACTGTATCATCCATCGTCTGTAGAGGCGATTTCTGTATCATCGTCTGTAGAGGCGATTTCTGCATCAGCGTCTGTAGAGGCTATTTCTTCATCAGCGTCGTCTGTAGAGGCGATTTCTGTATCAGTGTCGTCTGTAGAGGCGATATTTATCAGCATCGTCTTTAGAGGCTATTTCTTCATCAGCGTCGTCTGTAGAGGCGATTACTGTATCAGCGTCATCTGTAGAGGCGATATTTATCAGCGTCATCTGTAGAGGCTATATTTATCAGCGTCGTCTGTAGAGGCTATATTTATCAGCGTCGTCTGTAGAGGCTATATTTACCAGTGTCGTCTGTAGAGGCGATTACTGTATCAGCCTCATCTGTAGAGGCGATTACTGTATCAGCGTCGTCTGTATAGGCGATTACTGTATCAGCGTCATCTGTAGAGGCGATTTCTGCATCAGTCGTCTGTAGAGGCGATATTTATCAGCGTCGTCTGTAGAGGCGATTTCTGTATCAGAGTCGTCTATAGAGGCGATATTTATCAGTGTCGTCTGTAGAGGCGATATTTATCAGTGTCGTCTGTAGAGGCGATTTCTGTATCAGCGTCATCTGTAGAGGCTATATTTATCAGCGTCGTCTGTAGAGGCGATATTTATCAGCGTCGTCTGTAGAGGCTATATTTATCAGTGTCGTCTGTAGAGGCGATTACTGTATCAGCGTCATCTGTAGAGGCGATATCTTTATCAGCGTCGTCTGTAGAGGCGATATCTTTATCATCGTCGTCTGTAGAGGCGATATCTTTATCAGCGTCGTCTGTAGAGGCGATTTCTTCATCAGCGCCATCTGTAGAGGCGATTACTGTATCAGCGTCATCTGTAGAGGTGATTTCTGTATCAGCGTCATCTGTAGAGGTGATTTCTGCATCAGAGTCGTCTGTAGAGGCGATTTCTGTATCAGCGTCGTCTGTAGAGGCGATATCTTTATCATCGTCGTCTGTAGAGGCGATATCTTTATCAGCGTCGTCTGTAGAGGCGATTTCTTCATCAGCGTCATCTGTAGAGGCGATTACTGTATCAACGTCATCTGTAGAGGCGATTTCTGTATCAGCGTCATCTGTAGAGGTGATTTCTGCATCAGAGTCGTCTGTAGAGGCGATTTCTGTATCAGCGTCGTCTGTAGAGGCGATTTCTGTATCAGAGTCGTCTATAGAGGCGATATTTATCAGTGTCGTCTGTAGAGGCGATATTTATCAGTGTTGTCTGTATAGGCGATTTCTGTATCAGTTTCATCTGTAGAGGCTATATTTATCAGCGTCGTCTGTAGAGGCTATATTTATCAGCGTCGTCTGTAGAGGCTATATTTATCAGTGTCGTCTGTAGAGGCGATTACTGTATCAGCGTCATCTGTAGAGGCGATATTTATCAGCGTCGTCTTTAGAGGCTATTTCTTTATCAGCGTCATCTGTAGAGGCGATTACTGTATCAGCGTCATCTGTAGAGGCGATTTCTGTATCAGCGTCATCTGTAGAGGCGATTACTGTATCAGCGTCATCTGTAGAGGCGATTTCTGCATCAGTCGTCTGTAGAGGCGATATTTATCAGCGTCGTCTGTAGAGGCGATTACTCTATCAGCTTCGTCTGTAGAGGCGATATCTTTATCAGCGTCGTCTGTAGAGGCGATATCTTTATCAGCGTCGTCTGTAGAGGCGATATCTTCATCAGCGTCGTCTGTAGAGGCGATTTCTTCATCAGCGTCGTCTGTAGAGGCGATTACTGTATCAGCGTCATCTGTAGAGGCGATTTCTGTATCAGCGTCATCTGTAGAGGTGATTTCTGCATCAGAGTCGTCTGTAGAGGCGATTTCTGTATCAGCGTCGTCTGTAGAGGCGATATTTTTCAGTGTCGTCTGTAGAGGCGATTTCTGTATCAGAGTCGTCTGTAGAGGCGATATTTATCAGTGTCGTCTGTAGAGGCGATTTCTGTATCAGAGTCGTCTATAGAGGCGATATTTATCAGTGTCGTCTGTAGAGGCGATTTCTGTATCAGAGTCGTCTATAGAGACGATATTTATCAGTGTCGTCTGTAGAGGCGATTTCTGTATCAGTGTCGTCTGTAGAGGGGATTTCTGCATCAGCGTCGTCTGTAGAGGCGATATTTATCAGTGTCGTCTGTAGAGGCGATTTCTGTATCAGCGTCGTCTGTAGAGGCGATTTCTGTATCAGCGTCATCTGTAGAGGCGATATCTTTATCAGCGTCGTCTGTAGAGGCTATATTTATCAGTGTCGTCTGTAGAGGCTATTTCTGTATCAGAGTCGTCTGTAGAGGCGATTACTGTATCATCGTCTGTAGAGGCGATATTTATCAGTGTCGTCTATAGAGGCAATTTCTGTATCAGAGTCGTCTGTAGAGGCGATTACTGTATCATCGTCTGTAGAGGCGATATTTATCAGTGTCGTCTATAGAGGCAATTTCTGCATCAGCGTCGTCTGTAGAGGCGATTACTGTATCATCGTCTGTAGAGGCGATATTTATCAGTGTCGTCTATAGAGGCAATTTCTTCATCAGCGTCGTCTGTAGAGGCGATTTCTGTATCAGCGTCGTCTGTAGAGGCGATTTCTGCATCAGTGTCGTCTATGAGGCGAAAGGGAGGACCAGAAGCGATTTCTGCATCAGCGTCTATAGAGGCGATTTCTGCATCAGTGTCGTCTGTAGAGGCGATTTCTTTATCAGCGTTGTCTGTAGAGGCAATTTCTTCATCAGCGTCGTCTGTAGAGGCGATTTCTGTATCAGAGTCGTCTGTAGAGGCAATATTTATCAGCGTCGTCTGTAGAGGCGATATTTATCAGCGTTGTCTGTAGAGGCGATTTCTGCATCAGAGTCGTCTGTAGAGGCGATTTCTTCATCAGGGTTGTCTGTAGAGGCGATTTCTGTATCAGCGTCATCTGTAGAGGCGATATCTTTATCAGCGTCGTCTGTAGAGGCGATATCTTTATCAGCGTCGTCTGTAGAGGCGATATCTTTATCAGCGTCGTCTGTAGAGGCTATATTTATCAGCGTCGTCTGTAGAGGCGATATTTATCAGTGTCGTCTGTAGAGGCGATATTTATCAGTGTCGTCTATAGAGGCAATTTCTGTATCAGAGTCGTCTGTAGAGGCGATTACTGTATCATCCATCGTCTGTAGAGGCGATTTCTGTATCATCGTCTGTAGAGGCGATATTTATCAGCATCGTCTTTAGAGGCTATTTCTTCATCAGCGTCGTCTGTAGAGGCTATATTTATCAGTGTCGTCTGTAGAGGCGATTACTGTATCAGCGTCATCTGTAGAGGCGATATTTATCAGCGTCATCTGTAGAGGCTATATTTATCAGCGTCGTCTGTAGAGGCTATATTTATCAGCGTCTGTAGAGGCTATTTCTTCATCAGCGTCGTCTGTAGAGGCGATTTCTGTATCAGTGTCGTCTGTATAGGCGATATTTATCAGTGTCGTCTTTAGAGGCTATTTCTTCATCAGCGTCGTCTGTAGAGGCGATTACTGTATCAGCGTCATCTGTAGAGGCGATATTTATCAGCGTCGTCTGTAGAGGCGATATTTATCAGTGTCATCTGTAGAGGCGATTACTGTATCAGCGTCGTCTGTAGAGGCGATTACTGTATCAGCGTCATCTGTAGAGGCGATTTCTGCATCAGTCGTCTGTAGAGGCGATATTTATCAGCGTCGTCTGTAGAGGCGATTACTCTATCAGCGTCGTCTGTAGAGGCGATATCTTTATCAGCGTCGTCTGTAGAGGCTATATCTTTATCAGCGTCGTCTGTAGAGGCGATTTCTTCATCAGCGTCGTCTGTAGAGGCGATTACTGTATCAGCGTCATCTGTAGAGGCGATTTCTGTATCAGCGTCATCTGTAGAGGTGATTTCTGTATCAGCGTCATCTGTAGTGGTGATTTCTGCATCAGAGTCGTCTGTAGAGGCGATTTCTGTATCAGCGTCGTCTGTAGAGGCGATATTTTTCAGTGTCGTCTGTAGAGGCGATTTCTGTATCAGAGTCGTCTGTAGAGGCGATATTTATCAGTGTCGTCTGTAGAGGCGATTTCTGTATCAGAGTCTTCTATAGAGGCGATATTTATCAGTGTCGTCTGTAGAGGCGATTTCTGTATCAGTGTCGTCTGTAGAGGCGATTTCTGCATCAGCGTCGTCTGTAGAGGCGATATTTATCAGTGTCTGTAGAGGCAATTTCTGTATCAGAGTCGTCTGTAGAGGCGATATTTATCAGCGTCGTCTGTAGAGGCGATATTTATCAGCGTTGTCTCTAGAGGCTATTTCTGCATCAGCGTCGTCTGTAGAGGCGATTTCTGCATCAGCGTCTGTAGAGGCGATTTCTGCATCAGCGTCGTCTGTAGAGGCGATTTCTTCATCAGGGTTGTCTGTAGAGGCGATTTCTGTATCAGCGTCATCTGTAGAGGCGATATCTTTATCAGCGTTGTCTGTAGAGGCGATATTTATCAGTGTCGTCTGTAGAGGCGATATTTATCAGTGTCGTCTATAGAGGCAATTTCTGCATCAGCGTCGTCTGTAGAGGCGATTTCTGCATCAGCGTCGTCTGTAGAGGCTATTTCTTCATCAGCGTCTGTAGAGGCGATTTCTGCATCAGCGTCGTCTGTAGAGGCGATTTCTGTATCAGCGTCGTCTGTAGAGGCTATATTTATCAGCGTCGTCTGTAGAGGCGATTTCTGCATCAGTGTCGTCTATGAGGCGAAAGGGAGGACCAGAAGCGATTTCTGCATCAGTGTCGTCTGTAGAGGCGATTTCTTTATCAGCGTCGTCTGTAGAGGCGATATCTTTATCATCGTCGTCTGTAGAGGCGATTTCTGTATCAGCGTCGTCTGTAGAGGCGATTTCTGTATCAGCGTCGTCTGTATAGGCGATATCTTTATCATCGTCGTCTGTAGAGGCTATATTTATCAGCGTCGTCTGTAGAGGCGATATTTATCAGTGTCGTCTGTAGAGGCGATATTTATCAGTGTCGTCTATAGAGGCAATTTCTGTATCAGAGTCGTCTGTAGAGGCGATTACTGTATCATCCATCGTCTGTAGAGGCGATTTCTGTATCATCGTCTGTAGAGGCGATTTCTGCATCAGCGTCTGTAGAGGCTATTTCTTCATCAGCGTCGTCTGTAGAGGCGATTTCTGTATCAGTGTCGTCTGTAGAGGCGATATTTATCAGCATCGTCTTTAGAGGCTATTTCTTCATCAGCGTCGTCTGTAGAGGCGATTACTGTATCAGCGTCATCTGTAGAGGCGATATTTATCAGCGTCATCTGTAGAGGCTATATTTATCAGCGTCGTCTGTAGAGGCTATATTTATCAGCGTCGTCTGTAGAGGCTATATTTACCAGTGTCGTCTGTAGAGGCGATTACTGTATCAGCCTCATCTGTAGAGGCGATTACTGTATCAGCGTCGTCTGTATAGGCGATTACTGTATCAGCGTCATCTGTAGAGGCGATTTCTGCATCAGTCGTCTGTAGAGGCGATATTTATCAGCGTCGTCTGTAGAGGCGATTTCTGTATCAGAGTCGTCTATAGAGGCGATATTTATCAGTGTCGTCTGTAGAGGCGATATTTATCAGTGTCGTCTGTAGAGGCGATTTCTGTATCAGCGTCATCTGTAGAGGCTATATTTATCAGCGTCGTCTGTAGAGGCGATATTTATCAGCGTCGTCTGTAGAGGCTATATTTATCAGTGTCGTCTGTAGAGGCGATTACTGTATCAGCGTCATCTGTAGAGGCGATATCTTTATCAGCGTCGTCTGTAGAGGCGATATCTTTATCATCGTCGTCTGTAGAGGCGATATCTTTATCAGCGTCGTCTGTAGAGGCGATTTCTTCATCAGCGCCATCTGTAGAGGCGATTACTGTATCAGCGTCATCTGTAGAGGTGATTTCTGTATCAGCGTCATCTGTAGAGGTGATTTCTGCATCAGAGTCGTCTGTAGAGGCGATTTCTGTATCAGCGTCGTCTGTAGAGGCGATATCTTTATCATCGTCGTCTGTAGAGGCGATATCTTTATCAGCGTCGTCTGTAGAGGCGATTTCTTCATCAGCGTCATCTGTAGAGGCGATTACTGTATCAACGTCATCTGTAGAGGCGATTTCTGTATCAGCGTCATCTGTAGAGGTGATTTCTGCATCAGAGTCGTCTGTAGAGGCGATTTCTGTATCAGCGTCGTCTGTAGAGGCGATTTCTGTATCAGAGTCGTCTATAGAGGCGATATTTATCAGTGTCGTCTGTAGAGGCGATATTTATCAGTGTCGTCTGTAGAGGCGATTTCTGTATCAGCGTCATCTGTAGAGGCGATATTTATCAGCGTCATCTGTAGAGGCTATATTTATCAGCGTCGTCTGTAGAGGCGATATTTATCAGCGTCGTCTGTAGAGGCGATTTCTGTATCAGCGTCGTCTGTAGAGGCGATTACTGTATCAGCGTCGTCTGTAGAGGCGATTACTGTATCAGCGTTGTCTGTAGAGACGATATTTATCAGCGTCGTCTTTAGAGGCTATTTCTTTATCAGCGTCATCTGTAGAGGCGATTACTGTATCAGAGTCGTCTGTAGAGGCGATTTCTTCATCAGCGTCATCTGTAGAGGCGATTACTGTATCAGAGTCGTCTGTAGAGGCGATTTCTTCATCAGCGTCGTCTGTAGAGGCGATTTCTGTATCAGCGTCATCTGTAGAGGTGATTTCTGCATCAGAGTCGTCTGTAGAGGCGATTTCTGTATCAGCGTCGTCTGTAGAGGCGATTTCTGTATCAGAGTCGTCTATAGAGGCGATATTTATCAGTGTCGTCTGTAGAGGCGATATTTATCAGTGTCGTCTGTAGAGGCGATTTCTGTATCAGAGTCGTCTATAGAGGCGATATTTATCAGTGTCGTCTGTAGAGGCGATTTCTGTATCAGAGTCGTCTATAGAGACGATATTTATCAGTGTCGTCTGTAGAGGCGATTTCTGTATCAGTGTCGTCTGTAGAGGCGATTTCTGTATCAGAGTCGTCTGTAGAGGCAATAGTTATCAGCGTCGTCTGTAGAGGCGATATTTATCAGCGTCGTCTGTAGAGGCGATTTCTGCATCAGCGTCGTCTGTAGAGGCGATTTCTTCATCAGGGTTGTCTGTAGAGGCGATTTCTTCATCAGCGTCTGTAGAGGCGATTTCTGCATCAGCGTCGTCTGTAGAGGCGATTTCTGTATCAGCGTCGTCTGTAGAGGCTATATTTATCAGCGTCGTCTGTAGAGGCGATTTCTGCATCAGTGTCGTCTATGAGGCGAAAGGGAGGACCAGAAGCGATTTCTGCATCAGTGTCGTCTGTAGAGGCGATTTCTTTATCAGCGTCGTCTGTAGAGGCGATATCTTTATCATCGTCGTCTGTAGAGGCGATTTCTGTATCAGCGTCGTCTGTAGAGGCGATTTCTGTATCAGCGTCGTCTGTATAGGCGATATCTTTATCATCGTCGTCTGTAGAGGCTATATTTATCAGCGTCGTCTGTAGAGGCGATATTTATCAGTGTCGTCTGTAGAGGCGATATTTATCAGTGTCGTCTATAGAGGCAATTTCTGTATCAGAGTCGTCTGTAGAGGCGATTACTGTATCATCCATCGTCTGTAGAGGCGATTTCTGTATCATCGTCTGTAGAGGCGATTTCTGCATCAGCGTCTGTAGAGGCTATTTCTTCATCAGCGTCGTCTGTAGAGGCGATTTCTGTATCAGTGTCGTCTGTAGAGGCGATATTTATCAGCATCGTCTTTAGAGGCTATTTCTTCATCAGCGTCGTCTGTAGAGGCGATTACTGTATCAGCGTCATCTGTAGAGGCGATATTTATCAGCGTCATCTGTAGAGGCTATATTTATCAGCGTCGTCTGTAGAGGCTATATTTATCAGCGTCGTCTGTAGAGGCTATATTTACCAGTGTCGTCTGTAGAGGCGATTACTGTATCAGCCTCATCTGTAGAGGCGATTACTGTATCAGCGTCGTCTGTATAGGCGATTACTGTATCAGCGTCATCTGTAGAGGCGATTTCTGCATCAGTCGTCTGTAGAGGCGATATTTATCAGCGTCGTCTGTAGAGGCGATTTCTGTATCAGAGTCGTCTATAGAGGCGATATTTATCAGTGTCGTCTGTAGAGGCGATATTTATCAGTGTCGTCTGTAGAGGCGATTTCTGTATCAGCGTCATCTGTAGAGGCTATATTTATCAGCGTCGTCTGTAGAGGCGATATTTATCAGCGTCGTCTGTAGAGGCTATATTTATCAGTGTCGTCTGTAGAGGCGATTACTGTATCAGCGTCATCTGTAGAGGCGATATCTTTATCAGCGTCGTCTGTAGAGGCGATATCTTTATCATCGTCGTCTGTAGAGGCGATATCTTTATCAGCGTCGTCTGTAGAGGCGATTTCTTCATCAGCGCCATCTGTAGAGGCGATTACTGTATCAGCGTCATCTGTAGAGGTGATTTCTGTATCAGCGTCATCTGTAGAGGCGATATCTTTATCAGCGTCGTCTGTAGAGGCGATTTCTTCATCAGCGTCATCTGTAGAGGCGATTACTGTATCAACGTCATCTGTAGAGGCGATTTCTGTATCAGCGTCATCTGTAGAGGTGATTTCTGCATCAGAGTCGTCTGTAGAGGCGATTTCTGTATCAGCGTCGTCTGTAGAGGCGATTTCTGTATCAGAGTCGTCTATAGAGGCGATATTTATCAGTGTCGTCTGTAGAGGCGATATTTATCAGTGTCGTCTGTAGAGGCGATTTCTGTATCAGCGTCATCTGTAGAGGCGATATTTATCAGCGTCATCTGTAGAGGCTATATTTATCAGCGTCGTCTGTAGAGGCGATATTTATCAGCGTCGTCTGTAGAGGCGATTTCTGTATCAGCGTCGTCTGTAGAGGCGATTACTGTATCAGCGTCGTCTGTAGAGGCGATTACTGTATCAGCGTTGTCTGTAGAGACGATATTTATCAGCGTCGTCTTTAGAGGCTATTTCTTTATCAGCGTCATCTGTAGAGGCGATTACTGTATCAGAGTCGTCTGTAGAGGCGATTTCTTCATCAGCGTCATCTGTAGAGGCGATTACTGTATCAGAGTCGTCTGTAGAGGCGATTTCTTCATCAGCGTCGTCTGTAGAGGCGATTTCTGTATCAGCGTCATCTGTAGAGGTGATTTCTGCATCAGAGTCGTCTGTAGAGGCGATTTCTGTATCAGCGTCGTCTGTAGAGGCGATTTCTGTATCAGAGTCGTCTATAGAGGCGATATTTATCAGTGTCGTCTGTAGAGGCGATATTTATCAGTGTCGTCTGTAGAGGCGATTTCTGTATCAGAGTCGTCTATAGAGGCGATATTTATCAGTGTCGTCTGTAGAGGCGATTTCTGTATCAGAGTCGTCTATAGAGACGATATTTATCAGTGTCGTCTGTAGAGGCGATTTCTGTATCAGTGTCGTCTGTAGAGGCGATTTCTGTATCAGAGTCGTCTGTAGAGGCAATAGTTATCAGCGTCGTCTGTAGAGGCGATATTTATCAGCGTCGTCTGTAGAGGCGATTTCTGCATCAGCGTCGTCTGTAGAGGCGATTTCTTCATCAGGGTTGTCTGTAGAGGCGATTTCTTCATCAGCGTCTGTAGAGGCGATTTCTGCATCAGCGTCGTCTGTAGAGGCGATTTCTGTATCAGCGTCGTCTGTAGAGGCTATATTTATCAGCGTCGTCTGTAGAGGCGATTTCTGCATCAGTGTCGTCTATGAGGCGAAAGGGAGGACCAGAAGCGATTTCTGCATCAGTGTCGTCTGTAGAGGCGATTTCTTTATCAGCGTCGTCTGTAGAGGCGATATCTTTATCATCGTCGTCTGTAGAGGCGATTTCTGTATCAGCGTCGTCTGTAGAGGCGATTTCTGTATCAGCGTCGTCTGTATAGGCGATATCTTTATCATCGTCGTCTGTAGAGGCTATATTTATCAGCGTCGTCTGTAGAGGCGATATTTATCAGTGTCGTCTGTAGAGGCGATATTTATCAGTGTCGTCTATAGAGGCAATTTCTGTATCAGAGTCGTCTGTAGAGGCGATTACTGTATCATCCATCGTCTGTAGAGGCGATTTCTGTATCATCGTCTGTAGAGGCGATTTCTGCATCAGCGTCTGTAGAGGCTATTTCTTCATCAGCGTCGTCTGTAGAGGCGATTTCTGTATCAGTGTCGTCTGTAGAGGCGATATTTATCAGCATCGTCTTTAGAGGCTATTTCTTCATCAGCGTCGTCTGTAGAGGCGATTACTGTATCAGCGTCATCTGTAGAGGCGATATTTATCAGCGTCATCTGTAGAGGCTATATTTATCAGCGTCGTCTGTAGAGGCTATATTTATCAGCGTCGTCTGTAGAGGCTATATTTACCAGTGTCGTCTGTAGAGGCGATTACTGTATCAGCCTCATCTGTAGAGGCGATTACTGTATCAGCGTCGTCTGTATAGGCGATTACTGTATCAGCGTCATCTGTAGAGGCGATTTCTGCATCAGTCGTCTGTAGAGGCGATATTTATCAGCGTCGTCTGTAGAGGCGATTTCTGTATCAGAGTCGTCTATAGAGGCGATATTTATCAGTGTCGTCTGTAGAGGCGATATTTATCAGTGTCGTCTGTAGAGGCGATTTCTGTATCAGCGTCATCTGTAGAGGCTATATTTATCAGCGTCGTCTGTAGAGGCGATATTTATCAGCGTCGTCTGTAGAGGCTATATTTATCAGTGTCGTCTGTAGAGGCGATTACTGTATCAGCGTCATCTGTAGAGGCGATATCTTTATCAGCGTCGTCTGTAGAGGCGATATCTTTATCATCGTCGTCTGTAGAGGCGATATCTTTATCAGCGTCGTCTGTAGAGGCGATTTCTTCATCAGCGCCATCTGTAGAGGCGATTACTGTATCAGCGTCATCTGTAGAGGTGATTTCTGTATCAGCGTCATCTGTAGAGGCGATATCTTTATCAGCGTCGTCTGTAGAGGCGATTTCTTCATCAGCGTCATCTGTAGAGGCGATTACTGTATCAACGTCATCTGTAGAGGCGATTTCTGTATCAGCGTCATCTGTAGAGGTGATTTCTGCATCAGAGTCGTCTGTAGAGGCGATTTCTGTATCAGCGTCGTCTGTAGAGGCGATTTCTGTATCAGAGTCGTCTATAGAGGCGATATTTATCAGTGTCGTCTGTAGAGGCGATATTTATCAGTGTCGTCTGTAGAGGCGATTTCTGTATCAGCGTCATCTGTAGAGGCGATATTTATCAGCGTCATCTGTAGAGGCTATATTTATCAGCGTCGTCTGTAGAGGCGATATTTATCAGCGTCGTCTGTAGAGGCGATTTCTGTATCAGCGTCGTCTGTAGAGGCGATTACTGTATCAGCGTCGTCTGTAGAGGCGATTACTGTATCAGCGTTGTCTGTAGAGACGATATTTATCAGCGTCGTCTTTAGAGGCTATTTCTTTATCAGCGTCATCTGTAGAGGCGATTACTGTATCAGAGTCGTCTGTAGAGGCGATTTCTTCATCAGCGTCATCTGTAGAGGCGATTACTGTATCAGAGTCGTCTGTAGAGGCGATTTCTTCATCAGCGTCGTCTGTAGAGGCGATTTCTGTATCAGCGTCATCTGTAGAGGTGATTTCTGCATCAGAGTCGTCTGTAGAGGCGATTTCTGTATCAGCGTCGTCTGTAGAGGCGATTTCTGTATCAGAGTCGTCTATAGAGGCGATATTTATCAGCGTCGTCTGTAGAGGCGATATTTATCAGTGTCGTCTGTAGAGGCGATTTCTGTATCAGAGTCGTCTATAGAGGCGATATTTATCAGTGTCGTCTGTAGAGGCGATTTCTGTATCAGAGTCGTCTATAGAGACGATATTTATCAGTGTCGTCTGTAGAGGCGATTTCTGTATCAGTGTCGTCTGTAGAGGCGATTTCTGTATCAGAGTCGTCTGTAGAGGCAATAGTTATCAGCGTCGTCTGTAGAGGCGATATTTATCAGCGTCGTCTGTAGAGGCGATTTCTGCATCAGCGTCGTCTGTAGAGGCGATTTCTTCATCAGGGTTGTCTGTAGAGGCGATTTCTGTATCAGCGTCATCTGTAGAGGCGATTTCTGTATCAGCGTCGTCTGTAGAGGCGATATCTTTATCAGCGTCGTCTGTAGAGGCGATATCTTTATCAGCGTCGTCTGTAGAGGCTATATTTATCAGCGTCGTCTGTAGAGGCGATATTTATCAGTTTCGTCTGTAGAGGCGATATTTATCAGTGT
This sequence comes from Oncorhynchus clarkii lewisi, assembly GCF_045791955.1. Lineage (NCBI taxonomy): Eukaryota > Metazoa > Chordata > Actinopteri > Salmoniformes > Salmonidae > Oncorhynchus > Oncorhynchus clarkii. The sequence continues at coordinate 3,206,743 of NC_092148.1, forward strand.
AGTCTATAGAGGCAATTTCTGTATCAGAGTCGTCTGTAGAGGCGATTACTGTATCATCGTCTGTAGAGGCGATATTTATCAGTGTCGTCTATAGAGGCAATTTCTGTATCAGAGTCGTCTGTAGAGGCGATTACTGTATCATCGTCTGTAGAGGCGATATTTATCAGTGTCGTCTATAGAGGCAATTTCTGCATCAGCGTCTGTAGAGGCGATTTCTGCATCAGCGTCTGTAGAGGCTATTTCTGCATCAGCGTCGTCTGTAGAGGCGATTTCTGTATCAGCGTCGTCTGTAGAGGCGATTTCTGTATCAGCGTCGTCTGTAGAGGCGATTTCTGCATCAGTGTCGTCTGTAGAGGCGATTTCTGTATCAGCGTCATCAGTAGAGGCGATTTCTGCATCAGTGTCGTCTGTAGAGGCGATTTCTGTATCAGCGTCGTCTTTAGAGGCTATATTTATCAGCGTCATCTGTAGAGGCGATTACTGTATCAGCTTCATCTGTAGAGGCGATTACTGTATCAGCGTCGTCTGTAGAGGCGATTACTGTATCAGCGTCATCTGTAGAGGCGATTTCTGCATCAGTCGTCTGTAGAGGCGATATTTATCAGCGTCGTCTGTAGAGGCGATTACTCTATCAGCGTCGTCTGTAGAGGGGATATCTTTATCAGCGTCGTCTGTAGAGGCGATATCTTTATCATCGTCGTCTGTAGAGGCGATATCTTTATCAGCATCGTCTGTAGAGGCGATTTCTTCATCAGCATCATCTGTTGAGGCGATTACTGTATCAGCGTCATCTGTAGAGGCGATTTCTGTATCAGCGTCATCTGTAGAGGTGATTTCTGCATCAGAGTCGTCTGTAGAGGCGATTTCTGTATCAGCGTCGTCTGTAGAGGCGATTTCTGTATCAGAGTCGTCTATAGAGGCGATATTTATCAGTGTCATCTGTAGAGGCTATATTTATCAGCGTCGTCTGTAGAGGCGATATTTATCAGCTTTGTCTGTAGAGGCGATATTTATCAGCGTTGTCTGTAGAGGCTATATTTATCAGTGTCGTCTGTAGAGGCGATTACTGTATCAGCGTCATCTGTAGAGGCGATTTCTGTATCAGCGTCATCTGTAGAGGCGATATTTATCAGTGTCGTCTTTAGAGTCTATTTCTTTATCAGTGTCGTCTGTAGAGGCGATTACTGTATCAGCGTCGTCTGTAGAGGCGATTACTGTATCAGCGTCATCTGTAGAGGTGATTTCTGTATCAGCGTCATCTGTAGAGGCGATATTTATCAGTGTCGTCTTTAGAGTCTATTTCTTTATCAGTGTCGTCTGTAGAGACGATTTCTGCATCAGCGTCGTCTGTAGAGGCGATATTTATCAGTGTCTGTAGAGGCGATATTTATCAGCGTCGTCTGTAGAGGCGATATCTTTATCAGCGTCGTCTGTAGAGGCGATATCTTTATCAGCGTCGTCTGTAGAGTCTATATTTATCAGCGTCGTCTGTAGAGTCTATATTTATCAGCGTCGTCTGTAGAGGCTATTTCTGCATCAGCGTCGTCTGTAGAGGCGATTTCTGCATCAGCGTCTGTAGAGGCGATTTCTGCATCAGCGTCATCTGTAGAGGCGATTTCTTCATCAGGGTTGTCTGTAGAGGCGATTTCTGTATCAGCGTCATCTGTAGAGGCGATATCTTTATCAGCGTCGTCTGTAGAGGCGATATCTTTATCAGCGTCGTCTGTAGAGGCGATATCTTTATCAGCGTCGTCTGTAGAGTCTATATTTATCAGCGTCGTCTGTAGAGGCGATATTTATCAGTGTCGTCTGTAGAGGCGATATTTATCAGTGTCGTCTATAGAGGCAATTTCTGTATCAGAGTCGTCTGTAGAGGCGATTACTGTATCATCGTCTGTAGAGGCGATATTTATCAGTGTCGTCTATAGAGGCAATTTCTGTATCAGAGTCGTCTGTAGAGGCGATTACTGTATCATCGTCTGTAGAGGCGATATTTATCAGTGTCGTCTATAGAGGCAATTTCTGCATCAGCGTCGTCTGTAGAGGCGATTTCTGTATCAGTGTCGTCTGTAGAGGCGATTTCTGTATCAGCGTCGTCTGTAGAGACGATTTCTTCATCAGCGTCTGTAAAGGCTATGTTTATCAGCGTCGTCTGTACAGGCGATTTCTGTATCAGCGTCATCTGTAGAGGCGATTTCTGTATCAGCGTCATCAGTAGAGGCGATTTCTGCATCAGTGTCGTCTGTAGAGGCGATTTCTGTATCAGCGTCATCAGTAGAGGCGATTTCTGCATCAGTGTCGTCTGTAGAGGCGATTTCTGTATCAGCGTCATCAGTAGAGGCGATTTCTCTATCAGCGTCGTCTTTAGAGGCTATATTTATCAGCGTCGTCTGTAGAGGCGATTTCTGCATCAGTGTCGTCTATGAGGCGAAAGGGAGGACCAGAAGCGATTTCTGCATCAGCGTCTATAGAGGCGATTTCTGCATCAGCGTCTGTAGAGGCGATATTTATCAGTGTCGTCTATAGAGGCAATTTCTGCATCAGCGTCGTCTGTAGAGGCGATTTCTGTATCAGCGTCGTCTGTAGAGGCTATATTTATCAGTGTCGTCTGTAGAGGCGATTACTGTATCAGCGTCATCTGTAGAGGCGATATCTTTATCAGCGTCGTCTGTAGAGGCGATATCTTTATCATCGTCGTCTGTAGAGGCGATATCTTTATCAGCGTCGTCTGTAGAGGCGATTTCTTCATCAGCGCCATCTGTAGAGGCGATTACTGTATCAGCGTCATCTGTAGAGGTGATTTCTGTATCAGCGTCATCTGTAGAGGCGATATCTTTATCAGCGTCGTCTGTAGAGGCGATTTCTTCATCAGCGTCATCTGTAGAGGCGATTACTGTATCAACGTCATCTGTAGAGGCGATTTCTGTATCAGCGTCATCTGTAGAGGTGATTTCTGCATCAGAGTCGTCTGTAGAGGCGATTTCTGTATCAGCGTCGTCTGTAGAGGCGATTTCTGTATCAGAGTCGTCTATAGAGGCGATATTTATCAGTGTCGTCTGTAGAGGCGATATTTATCAGTGTCGTCTGTAGAGGCGATTTCTGTATCAGCGTCATCTGTAGAGGCGATATTTATCAGCGTCATCTGTAGAGGCTATATTTATCAGCGTCGTCTGTAGAGGCGATATTTATCAGCGTCGTCTGTAGAGGCGATTTCTGTATCAGCGTCGTCTGTAGAGGCGATTACTGTATCAGCGTCGTCTGTAGAGGCGATTACTGTATCAGCGTTGTCTGTAGAGACGATATTTATCAGCGTCGTCTTTAGAGGCTATTTCTTTATCAGCGTCATCTGTAGAGGCGATTACTGTATCAGAGTCGTCTGTAGAGGCGATTTCTTCATCAGCGTCATCTGTAGAGGCGATTACTGTATCAGAGTCGTCTGTAGAGGCGATTTCTTCATCAGCGTCGTCTGTAGAGGCGATTTCTGTATCAGCGTCATCTGTAGAGGTGATTTCTGCATCAGAGTCGTCTGTAGAGGCGATTTCTGTATCAGCGTCGTCTGTAGAGGCGATTTCTGTATCAGAGTCGTCTATAGAGGCGATATTTATCAGTGTCGTCTGTAGAGGCGATATTTATCAGTGTCGTCTGTAGAGGCGATTTCTGTATCAGAGTCGTCTATAGAGGCGATATTTATCAGTGTCGTCTGTAGAGGCGATTTCTGTATCAGAGTCGTCTATAGAGACGATATTTATCAGTGTCGTCTGTAGAGGCGATTTCTGTATCAGTGTCGTCTGTAGAGGCGATTTCTGTATCAGAGTCGTCTGTAGAGGCAATAGTTATCAGCGTCGTCTGTAGAGGCGATATTTATCAGCGTCGTCTGTAGAGGCGATTTCTGCATCAGCGTCGTCTGTAGAGGCGATTTCTTCATCAGGGTTGTCTGTAGAGGCGATTTCTGTATCAGCGTCATCTGTAGAGGCGATTTCTGTATCAGCGTCGTCTGTAGAGGCGATATCTTTATCAGCGTCGTCTGTAGAGGCGATATCTTTATCAGCGTCGTCTGTAGAGGCTATATTTATCAGCGTCGTCTGTAGAGGCGATATTTATCAGTTTCGTCTGTAGAGGCGATATTTATCAGTGTAGTCTATAGAGGCAATTTCTGTATCAGAGTCGTCTGTAGAGGCGATTACTGTATCATCGTCTGTAGAGGCGATATTTATCAGTGTCGTCTATAGAGGCAATTTCTGTATCAGAGTCGTCTGTAGAGGCGATTACTGTATCATCGTCTGTAGAGGCGATATTTATCAGTGTCGTCTATAGAGGCAATTTCTGCATCAGCGTCTGTAGAGGCGATTTCTGCATCAGCGTCTGTAGAGGCTATTTCTGCATCAGCGTCGTCTGTAGAGGCGATTTCTGTATCAGCGTCGTCTGTAGAGGCGATTTCTGTATCAGCGTCGTCTGTAGAGGCGATTTCTGCATCAGTGTCGTCTGTAGAGGCGATTTCTGTATCAGCGTCATCAGTAGAGGCGATTTCTGCATCAGTGTCGTCTGTAGAGGCGATTTCTGTATCAGCGTCGTCTTTAGAGGCTATATTTATCAGCGTCATCTGTAGAGGCGATTACTGTATCAGCTTCATCTGTAGAGGCGATTACTGTATCAGCGTCGTCTGTAGAGGCGATTACTGTATCAGCGTCATCTGTAGAGGCGATTTCTGCATCAGTCGTCTGTAGAGGCGATATTTATCAGCGTCGTCTGTAGAGGCGATTACTCTATCAGCGTCGTCTGTAGAGGGGATATCTTTATCAGCGTCGTCTGTAGAGGCGATATCTTTATCATCGTCGTCTGTAGAGGCGATATCTTTATCAGCATCGTCTGTAGAGGCGATTTCTTCATCAGCATCATCTGTTGAGGCGATTACTGTATCAGCGTCATCTGTAGAGGCGATTTCTGTATCAGCGTCATCTGTAGAGGTGATTTCTGCATCAGAGTCGTCTGTAGAGGCGATTTCTGTATCAGCGTCGTCTGTAGAGGCGATTTCTGTATCAGAGTCGTCTATAGAGGCGATATTTATCAGTGTCATCTGTAGAGGCTATATTTATCAGCGTCGTCTGTAGAGGCGATATTTATCAGCTTTGTCTGTAGAGGCGATATTTATCAGCGTTGTCTGTAGAGGCTATATTTATCAGTGTCGTCTGTAGAGGCGATTACTGTATCAGCGTCATCTGTAGAGGCGATTTCTGTATCAGCGTCATCTGTAGAGGCGATATTTATCAGTGTCGTCTTTAGAGTCTATTTCTTTATCAGTGTCGTCTGTAGAGGCGATTACTGTATCAGCGTCGTCTGTAGAGGCGATTACTGTATCAGCGTCATCTGTAGAGGTGATTTCTGTATCAGCGTCATCTGTAGAGGCGATATTTATCAGTGTCGTCTTTAGAGTCTATTTCTTTATCAGTGTCGTCTGTAGAGACGATTTCTGCATCAGCGTCGTCTGTAGAGGCGATATTTATCAGTGTCTGTAGAGGCGATATTTATCAGCGTCGTCTGTAGAGGCGATATCTTTATCAGCGTCGTCTGTAGAGGCGATATCTTTATCAGCGTCGTCTGTAGAGTCTATATTTATCAGCGTCGTCTGTAGAGTCTATATTTATCAGCGTCGTCTGTAGAGGCTATTTCTGCATCAGCGTCGTCTGTAGAGGCGATTTCTGCATCAGCGTCTGTAGAGGCGATTTCTGCATCAGCGTCATCTGTAGAGGCGATTTCTTCATCAGGGTTGTCTGTAGAGGCGATTTCTGTATCAGCGTCATCTGTAGAGGCGATATCTTTATCAGCGTCGTCTGTAGAGGCGATATCTTTATCAGCGTCGTCTGTAGAGGCGATATCTTTATCAGCGTCGTCTGTAGAGTCTATATTTATCAGCGTCGTCTGTAGAGGCGATATTTATCAGTGTCGTCTGTAGAGGCGATATTTATCAGTGTCGTCTATAGAGGCAATTTCTGTATCAGAGTCGTCTGTAGAGGCGATTACTGTATCATCGTCTGTAGAGGCGATATTTATCAGTGTCGTCTATAGAGGCAATTTCTGTATCAGAGTCGTCTGTAGAGGCGATATTTATCAGTGTCGTCTATAGAGGCAATTTCTGCATCAGCGTCGTCTGTAGAGGCGATTTCTGTATCAGTGTCGTCTGTAGAGGCGATTTCTGTATCAGCGTCGTCTGTAGAGACGATTTCTTCATCAGCGTCTGTAAAGGCTATGTTTATCAGCGTCGTCTGTACAGGCGATTTCTGTATCAGCGTCATCTGTAGAGGCGATTTCTGTATCAGCGTCATCAGTAGAGGCGATTTCTGCATCAGTGTCGTCTGTAGAGGCGATTTCTGTATCAGCGTCATCAGTAGAGGCGATTTCTGCATCAGTGTCGTCTGTAGAGGCGATTTCTGTATCAGCGTCATCAGTAGAGGCGATTTCTCTATCAGCGTCGTCTTTAGAGGCTATATTTATCAGCGTCGTCTGTAGAGGCGATTTCTGCATCAGTGTCGTCTATGAGGCGAAAGGGAGGACCAGAAGCGATTTCTGCATCAGCGTCTATAGAGGCGATTTCTGCATCAGCGTCTGTAGAGGCGATATTTATCAGTGTCGTCTATAGAGGCAATTTCTGCATCAGCGTCGTCTGTAGAGGCGATTTCTGTATCAGCGGCGTCTGTAGAGACGATTTCTGTATCAGCGTCGTCTGTAGAGGCGATTTCTGTATCAGCGTCGTCTGTAGAGACGATTTCTTCATCAGCGTTGTCTGTAGAGGCTATGTTTATCAGCGTCGTCTGTACAGGCGATTTATGCATCAGTGTCTGTAGAGGCGATTTCTGCATCAGTGTCTGTAGAGGCGATTTCTGTATCAGTGTCGTCTGTAGAGGCGATTTCTGTATCAGCGTCGTCTGTAGAGGCGATTTCTGTATCAGCGTCGTCTGTAGAGGCAATATCTTTATCAGCGTCGTCTGTAGAGGCTATATTTATCAGCGTCGTCTGTAGAGGCGATATTTATCAGTGTCGTCTGTAGAGGCGATATTTATCAGTGTCGTCTATAGAGGCAATTTCTGTATCAGAGTCGTCTGTAGAGGCGATTACTGTATCATCGTCTGTAGAGGCGATTTCTGCATCAGCGTCTGTAGAGGCGATTACTGTATCATCGTCGTCTGTAGAGGCGATTTCTGCATCAGCGTCATCAGTAGAGGCGATTTCTGTATCAGTGTCATCAGTAGAGGCGATTTCTGCATCAGCGTCATCAGTAGAGGCGATTTCTGTATCAGTGTCTGTAGAGGCGATTTCTGCATCAGTGTCGTCTGTAGAGGCGATTTCTGCATCAGCGTCATCAGTAGAGGCGATTTCTGCATCAGTGTCTGTAGAGGCGATTTCTGTATCAGCGTCGTCTGTAGAGGCGATTTCTGCATCAGTGTCTGTAGAGGCGATTTCTGCATCAGTGTCATCAGTAGAGGCGATTTCTGTATCAGTGTCTGTAGAGGCGATTTCTGTATCAGCGTCGTCTGTAGAGGCGATTTCTGTATCAGTGTCGTCTGTAGAGGCGATTTCTGCATCAGTGTCGTCTATGAGGCGAAAGGGAGGACCAGAAGCGATTTCTGCATCAGCGTCGTCTGTAGAGGCGATTTCTGTATCAGCGTCGTCTGTAGAGGCTATATTTATCAGCGTCGCCTGTAGAGGCGATTTCTGCATCAGTGTCGTCTATGAGGCGAAAGGGAGGACCAGAAGCGATTTCTGCATCAGCGTCTATAGAGGCGATTTCTGCATCAGTGTCGTCTGTAGAGGCGATTTCTGCATCAGTGTCGTCTGTAGAGGCGATTTCTGTATCAGCGTCGTCTGTAGAGGCGATTTCTGTATCAGCGTCGTCTGTAGAGGCGATATTTATCAGCGTCGTCTGTGGAGGCGATATTTATCAGTGTCGGCTGTAGAGGCGATATTTATCAGTGTCGGCTGTAGAGGCGATATTTATCAGTGTCGTCTGTAGAGGCGATATTTATCAGTGTCGTCTGTAGATTCGATATTTATCAGTGTCGTCTGTAGATTCGATATTTATCAGTGTCGTGTGTAGAGGCGATATCTTTATCAGCGTCTGTAGAGTTGATATTATAAATGCTGATACTATTTCAACCACATAATATTTACATCCAAGCAGAACTGACATCTAAACATAAACACGTTTGTGTTGTTTTCACAGCTTTCTATTTCCTGACAAACTGTTAAACTGAAGTCATTTGGTCATTGTGCACTGAAATATTTTTCTGGGGGGTGGAGGATATTACATTTCTCCCCGGTCCCTAAAATGTCCCTGCTCCGCCAAATATGCAGAGATGACAGAAACCGTTGTCAACTAGATTGAATCATTCATTCTATCCATGTCATGACGTTATCCTGGTGAGCGGAGGTTTGTTTTGTCGTCTTGGGCAACGTATGACAGAAGAGAAGCTGCATATATCTGACTCCAGACAAGGTGACTAACAGATAGCCTCCCAAAATGGCGGATATTATAAGCCCGAAACGAGCCTAAATCGGGGCGATAAAAAAAATCCAACACCTCCTGTCAAATTATGCTGCCGTCTCTGACTGTAGACTCCAGTGTATTTTCTGTATTAACGGCTTAAGGTCTGGTGCCTCTGATTCTCACTATATCATGACGTCGGACGGTTGTGGATGAACAAACAGCTGACTGGCACACAGCTGTGACTGACTGACTGACTGGCTGGCTGACTGACTGACTGACTGGCTGACTGGATGACTGACTGGCTGGATGACTGGCTGACTGACTGACTGACTGACTGACTGGCTGACTGGCTGGCTGACTGGCTAACTGACTGACTGGCTGGCTGGCTGACTGGCTGGCTGACTGGCTAACTGACTGACTGGCTGGCTGGCTGACTGGCTAACTGACTGACTGGCTGGCTGGCTGGCTGACTGGCACACAGCTAGTCTCCTAGTTTCCTGAATTGATGGATGACTGACTGGATGACTGACTGGCTGGCTGACTGACTGACTGGCACACAGCTAGTCTCCTAGTTTCCTGAATTGAGGGATGACTGACTGGATGACTGACTGACTGACTGACTGACTGACTGGTTGACTGACTGACTGACTGGCACACAGCTAGTCTCCTAGTTTCCTGAGGGATGACTGACTGACTGACTGACTGGCACACAGCTAGTCTCCTAGTTTCCTGAGGGATGACTGACTGGATGACTGACTGACTGGCTGACTGACTGGCACACAGCTAGTCTCCTAGTTTCCTGAGGGATGACTGACTGGATGACTGACTGACTGACTGGCACATAGCTAGTCTCCTAGTTTCCTGAGGGATGACTGAATGGCTGACTGCCTGGATGACTGACTGACTGGCTGACTGACTGGCACACAGCTAGTCTCCTAGTTTCCTGAGGGATGACTGACTGGATGACTGACTGACTGACTGGCACATAGCTAGTCTCCTAGTTTCCTGAGGGATGACTGAATGGCTGACTGCCTGGATGACTGACTGGCTGACTGACAGACTGGCACACAGCTAGTCTCCTAGTTTCCCGAGGGATGACAGAGGAACACGTTTGAACCCTCGTCCAGACTTTTTACGGTGCAGATTCCATAGTGCTTCGTACAGAACCTTCTAGACTAGTCAGTGGTCTGGAAATACACCTTTTATCCGTTACCCAAGCACGACTAACAACATGCTGTACTTTCTGCTTTGCTTTCTGGTTTGTTTATTTTGGCGACACATCATCGTTCCTTTATGGACCAGGAACTCTCACCAATGCTACTCATCAACACAACATGACACCTGTCACGGCCAGTCAAAGCTACTCAGCAGACTGAACCGGGTCTGGACGTGTCTCCGCTGTTTAGTCTTTGGTCAGAAACTGAATGAGTGAATGTGACCCGTGTCGGGACAGTGTCTCTGTCTCCCGTTTATCTCCACTAGTCCTGACCCAGACAGTGTCTCTGTCTCCTGTTTATCTCCACTAGTCCTGACCCAGACAGTGTCTCTGTCTCCTGTTTATCTCCACTAGTCCTGACCCAGACAGTGGGTGTGTGAGTGACCTTCACCTGGGGTGAGACGGGGCCTCTCAGACGGACAGCCCCTGGTCTTTAGAGGGCCCTCCCGCCTGCCTGGCTGCGTGAAGCCACTTCCATCCTCCTGTTGAAATAGATAGTCCCAGCCCTCTTTGATACAATCATATAGTCTTCTCTCTGAAAGACACTTATTCTTCTACAACATAGATGACTGAGATGGAATGGAAAACATATTAAAATAATAATTATTATTTTCTGCCTGATTTATATTTGTCAAAGTGTGAATCGTTGATGTGTGTTCAGCCACTCCCCCACTGGTATGGTTCTGTATAGTTTACAGACGCTTTCTCTTTCTCTCTCTATCTTTATCTCTCTTTTTCTCTCTCTATCTTTCTCTCTTTTTTCTCTCTCTCTCTCTCTCTAATGATCTACCTATAGAGTTCTCTCTCTCTCTCTCTCTCTCTCTCTCTCTCTGAGATGTGTGAGTGCTGGCAGGCTGAATACTCTTGTCTAAAGGCCAAGCCGACAACCAGTGAATTGTCTGCAGATTCAGCAGCCAGAGAGGCATTGTGTTGCTGAAGCAGCAAGCAGCTATTCACTCTGCAAGGCCAGCCAACACACACACACACTGAACAGTCAACCAATAACACAGTAGTCTGAAGGACTGCACCTTCACACAGATACCCCCCCCCCCCCTCTCTCTCCCCCCACACCACATCAACTGTCCTATTGGTTGCCAGATTGATTATGTCGCTCCCAGTTGGGCCAATCAGGACCCCCCTACAGAGAGCCAAGCAGTTTGCAGCCTGCTGCTGCTCCTTGAGAGAGCGAGAGACACAGAGAGGGAGGGAGGGAGGGAGGGAGGGAGGGAGGGAGGGAGGGAGGGAGAGAGAGAGAGGGAGGGAGGGAGAGAGGGAGGGAGGGATGGATGGAGGGAGGGAGAGAGAGGTAGAGGAGGGAGAGAGAGGGAGAGAGAGGGAGAGAGAGGGAGAGAGAGGGAGGGAGAGAGAGAGAGAGGGAGGGAGAGAGGGAGAGAGGGAGAGGGGGAGAGACATTACTGCCAGACCAGCTACAGTAGGCGGTCTCCGTATGAATGCTGAGTAGAGGGCCAGATAGAGGAGTCCCTCTCCTTCAATAGAAGCATATGGCTGAGGTGGAAAAGACAGTATCTATCTGACATCCTGGCAGAGCTGTTGAAGGAAGGAGTACAGAAACACACTAGATGGATGAGACCCATCCATGCCAGCTGGTGCCCTGCAGCTTGGCTCAGACAGGAGGTGAAGTGTGTGTGTGCATCTCTCTCTCTCTCTTTGTCCAGAGTCTCTGAACTAAACGACTCCACTGTAAACAAACAGCAGACAGCTGGATCACTGGCTGGGCAACATTATGTCTCTCCCCAGACTCAGCCCCAGTCCAGCCTTGGCAGGGCCCAGTTACAGTTGTTGGGAGTTGTGTGTGTGTGTCGTAGGAGAGAATCTGGACTGGGTGTGGAGGGCTTGACCTGTACTCTGTGTGTGTCTGTGTGTGTGTGTGTGTGTGTGTGTGTGTGTGTAAATACCGTAGGATCAGCTGTACATCAGGTCAGATAACAGGTGTAACTACAACATGGTCCAAACACAGCTGATATTTTACCCATCTGTCTCTGAAGACACCAAACACTAAACCACTTACCCATCTGTCTCTGAAGACACCAAACACTAAACCACTCACCCATCTGTCTCTGAAGACACCAAACACTAAACCACTTACCCATCTGTCTCTGAAGACACCAAACACTAAACCACTCACCCATCTGTCTCTGAAGACACCAAACACTAAACCACTTACCCATCTGTCTCTGAAGACACCAAACCACTCACCCATCTGTCTCTGAAGACACCAAACACTAAACCACTTACCCATCTGTCTCTGAAGACACCAAACACTAAACCACTCACACGTCTGTCTCTGAAGACACCAAACACTAAACCACTTACCCATCTGTCTCTGAAGACACCAAACACTAAACCACTCACCCATCTGTCTCTGAAGACACCAAACACTAAACCACTCACCCATCTGTCTCTGAAGACACCAAACACTAAACCACTTACCCATCTGTCTCTGAAGACACCAAACACTAAACCACTCACCCATCTGTCTCTGAAGACACCAAACACTAAACCACTTACCCATCTGTCTCTGAAGACACCAAACACTAAACCACTCACCCATCTGTCTCTGAAGACACCAAACACTAAACCACTTACCCATCTGTCTCTGAAGACACCAAACACTAAACCACTCACCCATCTGTCTCTGAAGACACCAAACACTAAACCACTTACCCATCTGTCTCTGAAGACACCAACCACTAAACCACTTACCCATCTGTCTCTGAAGACACCAAACACTAAACGTTGATCCTGGTGTTCAGGGGAGATGGCTCAGGTCAAGCCCACAGTCCCTCACTGTGTCTTCCTGGAGAAGCCTACAGTCCCTCATTGTGTATTCCCGGAGAAGCCCACAGTCCCTCACTGTGTCTTCCTGGAGAAGCCCACAGTCCCTCACTGTGTATTCCCGGAGAAGCCCACAGTCCCTCACTGTGTCTTCCTGGAGAAGCCCACAGTCCCTCATTGTGTATTCCCGGAGAAGCCCACAGTCCCTCACTGTGTATTACTAGAGAAGCCCACAGTCCCTCACTGTGTATTACTAGAGAAGCCCACATTCTCTCACGGTGTCTTCCTGGAGAAGCCCACAGTCCCTCACTGTGTATTACTGGAGAAGCCCACAGTCCCTCACTGTGTATTCCTGGAGAAGCCCACAGTCCCTCACTGTGTATTCCTGGAGAAGCCCACAGTCCCTCACTGTGTATTCCTAGAGAAGTCGTAGTTGGTCTGTTGCCTTGAGAAAGCGATCAGGACAGTAGAGATGCTGTTTCTCCCCAGTAATACTGTTCACTCTGTCAGATAGTATCTGTCAGATAGTATCTTCTAGTCATGAGAAGAGTAGGGACCGCGCATGTCTCCTTGGTAACTGACGGATTTGATCCGCAGGACCAACTAACTACCTCAGTAAGAAACATCAAGCCTCCTTCACACCTCCAGTTGCTCCTCATCGTCAGAACAACACTAGAAGGTTGGATTAAAATGAGGACACATTTTTTTTGGAGGGGGGGGGTTGGTAGATATAATTTCTTTAAACCCTTAGGGAGAGAGGGAGGGATGGAGGTAGGGATAATCAGCTATTAAAGATGTAGGATCTTCATTTGATCACTCTTTTGTTGCTGAGAATTCAAATTTGTAGTGTATTGGTTTAAAACGTATTTTAAAAGGTTATAAAACATTTTATAAAATGTCAGACTTCATTTGACCTAATGAACAATCTATCACCCACTACAAAGACATGTCACATTTCCTGTTGCTGCAGGATCAAACTGGCTCAAATTAAGATCCTACATCTGTACCTCTCTCTCCCTTTATCAGTCTTTCTCTCTCTCCCCCTCTCTCTGTGTGTCTCTCTCTTTCCCTCCTCTATCTCCCCCTCTCTCTGTGTGTCTCTCTCTTTCCCTCCTCTCTCTCCCCCTCTCTCTGTGCGTTTCTCTCTTTCCCTCCTCTATCTCCCCTTCTCTCTGTGTGTCTCTCTCTTTCCCTCCTCTCTCTCCCCCTCTCTCTGTGTCTCTCTCTGTCCCTCCTCTCTCCACACTGTACTGTATGGAGATATGTGTGGGGGTTGGGCTGCAGTACTTCTGGGGCTCAATAGGGGTCAGTGGTGGTCTAGGGAGTAGTAACCACGGCCATGTGCTCTGCTCTGAACTGAGGTAATCACTGTCAAGGCTAGTGCCACACACCACACCACACGGCCAGCCGTCCGTCCTGCTGGGGTGTTCAACTGCTGTTTCTAACTATAACACTGCTCTCTCTCTATCTCTCTCTGTCTCTAACACATATTGGGCGTTCAGTTCCTGACAACACCACTGAGTCTCCCCAACCCCCAGTGCCTGGCTATGTGACTGTTCTGTCTCTGTCTGTCTGTCTGTCTGTCTGTCTGTCTGTCTGTTTCTCTCTGTCTGTCTATCTGTCTGTCTATCTGTCTGTCTCTCTCGGTCTCTCTCTGTCGGTGTCTGTCTGTCTGTCTGTCTGTCTGTCTGTCTGTCTGTCTGTCTGTCTGTCTCTGGTTCTGTCTCTGGTTCTGTCTCTCTCGATCTCTCTCTGTCGGGCTCTCTGTCGGTCTGTCTCTCTCTGTCGGGCTCTCTGTCTGTCTGTCTGTGTGTCTCTCTCTCAATTCAATTCAATTCAATTCAAGGGCTTTATTGGCATGGGAAACATGTGTTAACATTGCCAAAGCAAGTGAGGTAGATAATATATAAAGTGAATATATAAAGTGAAATAAACAATAACAATTAACAGTCAACATTACACATACAGAGGTTTCAAAACAGTAAAGACATTACAAATGTCATATTCTATATATACAGTGTTTTAACAATGTACAAATTGTTAAAGGACACAAGATAAAATAAATAAGCATAAATATGGGTTGTATTTACAATGGTGTTTGTTCTTCACTGGTTGCCCTTTTCTCGTGGCAACAGGTCACAAATCTTGCTGCTGTGATGGCACACTGTGGAATTTCACCCAGTAGATATGGGAGTTTTTCAAAATTGGATTTGTTTTCGAATTCTTTGTGGATCTGTGTAATCTGAGGGAAATATGTCTCTCTAATATGGTCATACATTGGGCAGGAGGTTAGGAAGTACAGCTCAGTTTCCACCTCATTTTGTGGGCAGTGAACACATAGCCTGTCTTCTCTTGAGAGCCATGTCTGCCTACGGCGGCCTTTCTCAATAGCAAGGCTATGCTCACTGAGTCTTCTCTCTCTCTCTCTCTCTCTCTCTCTGTCTGGTTCTGTCTCTCTCGGTCTCTCTCTGTCTCTCAATTGTCAATTTCAATTCAAGGGGCTTTATTGGCATGGGAAACATGTGTTAACATTGCCAAAGCAAGTGAGGTAGTTAATAGATCTCTCTTTCTCTGTCGGTCTCTCTCTCTGTCGGTCTCTCTCTGTCGGTCTCTCTCTCTGTCGGTCTCTCTGTCTGTCTGTTTGTCTGTCTCTCTCTCTGTCTGTCGGTTTCTCTCTCTGTCTGTCTCTCTGTCTGTCTGTCTCTCTATCTGTCTGTCTCTCTCTCTGTATGTCTCTCTCTCTGTGTCTCTCTCTCTGTGTCTCTCTCTCTGTCGGTCTCTCTCTCTGTCGGTCTCTCTCTGTCGGTCTCTCTCTGTCGGTCTCTCTCTCTGTCGGTCTCTCTCTCTGTCTCTCTCTCTCTGTCGGTCTCTCTCTCTGTCTCTCTCTCTGTCTCTCTCTCTGTCTGTCTCTCTCTCTCTGTCGGTCTCTCTCTGTCTGTCGGTTTCTCTCTGTCTGTCGGTCTCTCTCTCTGTCGGTCTCTCTGTCTGTCTCTCTCTCTGTCTGTCGGTCTCTCTCTCTGTCTGTCGGTCTCTCTCTCTCTCTGTCGGTCTCTCTCTCTCTGTCGGTCTCTCTCTCTGTCGGTCTCTCTCTCTGTCGGTCTCTCTCTCTGTCGGTCTCTCTCTCTTTCTCGACCCTGGCCTCACCTTGCTTTACAGCAGTCCTTTCCATTTGTATCAATGCCTTTTAGATGATAATGAACATTGTGATTTGGGCAGACAGGACCTGATCCTAGGTCAGTACTCATGACCCTTACAGCCGGTCTGGCCTTACAGCCGGTCTGGCCTTAGAGCCGGTCTTGCCTTAGAGCCGGTCTGGCCTTGGAGCCGGTCTGGCCTTACAGCCGGTCTGGCCTTGGAGCCGGTCTGGCCTTAGAGCCGGTCTGGCCTTGGAGCCGGTCTGACCTTAGAGCCGGTCTGGCCTTAGAGCCGGTCTGGCCTTAGAGCCGGTCTGGCCTTGGAGCCGGTCTGACCTTAGAGCCGGTCTGACCTTAGAGCCGGTCTGTCCTTAGAGCCGGTCTGGCCTTAGAGCCGGTCTGGCCTTGGAGCCGGTCTGACCTTAGAGCCGGTCTGGCCTTAGAGCCGGTCTGGCCTTAGAGCCGATCTGGCCTTGGAGCCGGTCTGGCCTTAGAGCCGGTCTGGCCTTAGAGCCGGTCTGGCCTTGGAGCCGGTCTGGCCTTGGAGCCGGTCTGGCCTTGGAGCCTGTCTGGCCTTGGAGCCTGTCTGGCCTTGGAGCCTGTCTGGCCTTGGAGCCTGTCTGGCCTTGGAGCCGGTCTGGCCTTGGAGCCGGTCTGGCCTTGGAGCCGGTCTGGCCTTGGAGCCGGTCTGGCCTTGGAGCCGGTCTGGCCTTGGAGCCGGTCTGACCTTGGAGCCGGTCTGGCCTTAGAGCCGGTCTGGCCTTAGAGCCGGTCTGTGCTTGGGTTGAAACTAGCCACAGTACATTCCTATTCTGTTGTTACTAGACCTGTACAACATAACATATTCTTTACAGTTATATAGTGTCATGGAAATGTCTCACAGTGAAAACGTTACCAGCTATCACAATAGAGAGTAGATTTCATGAATTCATCTATACACACACAAGTGTAAGCTAAGTTATTTACAGTTCAACTTGTGTCTGTGGTTGATGGGGCCTCTTCAGACACAGCGAGAGAGAGAGAGAGTTTAAAGTCTGATGGCTCTTGTCATGCTGAGGCTGTGGTGGTTTGGGGATAGGGGGGGGGGGTCCATTCTCCTCAATTGAAGCAGTCTCTGCCCTCGGTTAACCCCCCCAGTCAGGTGTGAGGGGCCGCCAGTAACTCTATCAACACTGCTTCACTTTATTACCATAGGAGGGAGAGAGAGGAGGAGGAGGAGGGGGAGGGGAGGAGGTGGAGAGAGGTGAGGAGAGAGGAGGAGATGAGAGAGAGGAGGAGGGGAGGGGGGAGTGGTGAGGAGAGAGGGGGAGATGAGAGAGAGAGGAGGAGGGGAGGGGGAGAGGAGGAGGTCGAGAGAGGTGAGGCGAGAGGGGGAGATGAGAGAGAGGAGGAGGGGAGGGGGGAGAGAGAGGAGGGGAGTGGGGAGAGAGGAGGAGGAGCAGGGGGGAGATGAGAGTGAGAGGGGGGAGAGAGGGGAGGAGAGAGGTGAGGTGAGGAGAGAGGTGGAGGAGAAGAGAGAGGAGGGGAGGGGAGAGGAGGAGGTGGAGATGGAGAGGAGATAGATGGATGAAAACAGGTAGGACAGGGGGTGTGGTTAGAAGAACAGAGACCAAGACACTTACTGCCACTGTGTCACCACACCTGGTCACCACACAGGAAGTCAGAGAGGAACACACCACACCTTGTCATCACACAGGAAGTCAGAGTGGAACACGCCACACAGGAAGTCAGAGTTGAACACACCACACATGAAGTCAGAGTGGAACACACCACACAGGAAGTCAGAGAGGAACACACCACACAGGAAGTCAGAGAGGAACACGCCACACCTGGTCATCACACAGGAAGTCAGAGTGGAACACGCCACACAGGAAGTCAAAGTGGAACACACCACACAGGAAGTCAGAGTGGAACACACCACACAGGAAGTCAGAGAGGAACACACCACACAGGAAGTCAGAGAGGAACACGCCACACCTGGTCATCACACAGGAAGTCAGAGAGGAACACACCACACAGAAAGTCAGAGAGGAACACGCCACACAGGAAGTCAGAGAAGAACACAGGAAGTCAGAGAGGAACACGCCACACAGGAAGTCAGAGAATAACACAGGAAGTCAGAGAGGAACACACCACACCTGGTCATCACACAGGAAGTCAGAGAGGAACACAGGAAGTCAGAGAGGAACACAGGAAGTCAGAGAGGAACACACCCCACCTTGTCATCACACTATCCAGTGGCAGTTAACCACCGCAGTGAAAAATGGCTCTAGAGTCAATAAACCAGTTGAGATAAGTGTGGCCGGAATTCAGTTAGAGGTGTGTGTGTGTGTGTGTGTGTGTGTGTGTGTGGTTCAAATCTGTTCTATTTGTGTAGTTGTGACATCTGCTACATTTTGGACAGTGTGTAAATGTTGGGTTAGTCAACCTAATGCCTCAACATCTGCCCTGTTAATGACAAGCATGTAAAACAGGAACCGGTGACTCTCTCTCATATCAATACTGCTGTTTCAGTAATATATCACTGGTCTCTGTTGCTGTGTGGAAGAGCTGTTTTTAAAGGGCTGTTCACAGGTGAACAACAGTGCTGAGAGAGAGAGAGGGGCCTTGTCTTGAGGATTCAAATGGGACTACCACTTCCCAGGGAATTCCCTGTAAGCTGACTCACGTCCTAAAACCCACCGAGTTTTCTCTGTAGGTCAACAGTCCCAACTGTCAGTCCTGTTGTAGGAGAACTAGATTCCTGGGATATTTCAGGATGGTAAAAATGCTGTTATGCTCACCCTCTCTCTGTCTCTCCCTCCCTCTCGCCCTCTCTCTGTCCCTCTTGCCCTCTCTCTGTCTCTCGCCCTCTCTCTCTCTCTCTCCTTCTCTCTCTCTCTCCTTCTCTCTCTTCTCTCTCCTTCTCTCTCCTCTCTCTCTCTCTCTCTCTCTCTCTTATCTCTATCCTCTCTCTCCTTCTCTCTCTCTCTCTCTCTCTCTCCTCTCTCTCTCTCTCCTCTCTCTCTCCTTCTCTCTCCTCTCTCCCCTTCTCTCTCTCCTTCTCTCTCTCCCCTCTCTTTCCTCTCTCTCTCTCTCTCTCTCTCTCTCTCTCTCCCCTTCTCTCTCCTTCTCTCTCTCTCTCTCCTATTTCTCCTTCTCTCCCTCCATTGTCTTGTGCACCTGTCTGATCTCACTTGAAGCAGAAAGAGGAGCTGCTGGGGTTGGGGATTTCCAGGATGTTCTCCTGGGGAGTGATTGGAGAGCAGCTCTCTCTCTCTGCCCCTCTTTCTCTCTCTGCCCTTCCTCTCTCTCTCTGCCCTTCCTCTCTCTCTGCCTCCCTCTCTATTTCCCCCCCACCCCTCTCTCTTTATCTCTCTCCCTCCCAGCTGTTTCAGCAGCGTGTACGGCCAACGATAAAGATCTGTTGTTTATAGTGAAAACAGGGGAAGGGAGGACTGGGTTGGGGATACAGAGTTAGAAAGACCACTCTGGCACGGCGATAGGAAAAGGATGAGCCTGGCAACACACCTTTCTGGTTTATCAGGTGGTTTTCAACAATAGACTGATCCCAGACCACCTGAACCGAGGGTTAACAGGGGCTGTTAGGTGACCAGGCCTTTACAGGGAAGTCAGGGCCTGTATTCACACAATCTCACGGTAGGAATGGTGTTCTGGGATCAGTTTCAGCATTTTACATCATACTGGTTTAGATTGTAAAGACAATGGGGGGAGGGGGGAGGGGGGGGGTCTGACCTGAGATCAGCTGTATGAGAAGGTTTTCAACACTAGAAGCTCTGGGCCTCAACGGAACCCTCCAGAAGCTATGGTCTATTTATTGCCTTTACCTCCTCACGCCATTTTGCACACACTCTACATAGACTTGTTGTCTATTGTGTAATTGACTGTACTCTTGTTTATTCCATGTGTAACTCTGTGTTGTTGTTTGTGTCGCACTGCTTTGCTTTTATCTTGGCCAGGTCGCAGTTGTAAATGAGAACTTGTTCTCAACTGGTCTGCCTGGTTAAATACAGGTGGAAAAACAAGCTAATGAGATGTCATTCTGACTGCAACATTCTAACAGTGTCGCCAACAGTGTTGGCAGCTATCGCCAATAAACATATCTCTATATGATTTGGTTGTGTTTTATGAAGGTCTTGGGTAATGTTAGAATGACTTATTTTATAAGACGATATATAATTTTCATTTCATTTTGTGTTACTCCTGTAGGCCAAATGTATAAACACAAACGCCCCCCTCAATTCAAGTGTTGTATCAGTGGTTATTGAGTTGATTATCATTATTATTTTACCTTTATTTAACTAGGCAAGTCAGTTAAGAACAAATTCTTATTTTCAATGACGGCCTAGGAACAGTGGGTTAACTGCCTGTTCAGGGGCAGAACGACAGATTTGTACCTTGTCAGCTCGGGGGTTTGAACTTGCAACCTTGCGGTTACTAGTCCAACGCTCTAACCACTAGGCCGCCCTGTTACTATGAAACAGAAAGGACACGCTAACAGACACACTAACAGTCCAACGCTCCAACCACTAGGCCGCCCTGTTACTCTGAAACAGAAAGGACACACTAACAGACACACTAACAGTCCAACGCTCCAACCACTAGGCCACCCTGTTACTCTGAAACAGAAAGGACACGCTAACAGACACACTAACAGTCCAGCTCTCCAACCACTAGGCTACCCTGTTACTCTGAAACAGAAAGGACACACTAACAGACACACTAACAGTCCAGCTCTCCAACCACTAGGCCGCCCTGTTACTCTGAAACAGAAAGGACACGCTAACAGACACACTAACAGTCCAACGCTCCAACCACTAGGCCACCCTGTTACTCTGAAACAGAAAGGACACGCTAACAGACACGCTAACAGACACGCTAACGGACACGCTAACAGACACGCTAACAGACACGCTAACGGACACGCTAACAGTCCAACCCTCTAACCACTAGGCTCCCATGTTACTCTGAAACAGAAAGGACACGCTAACAGACACGCTAACAGACCCGCTAACAGACACGCTAACGGACACGCTAACAGTCCAACCCTCTAACCACTAGGCTCCCATGTTACTCTGAAACCGAAAGGACACGCTAACAGACACGCTAACAGACACGCTAACAGACACGCTAACGGACACGCTAACAGTCCAACCCTCTAACCACTAGGCTCCCATGTTACTCTGAAACCGAAAGGACACGCTAACAGACACGCTAACAGACACGCTAACAGACACGCTAACGGACACGCTAACAGACACACTAACGGACACGCTAACAGTCCAACCCTCTAACCACTAGGCTCCCATGTTACTCTGAAACAGAAAGGACACGCTAACTGACCCGCTTACAGACACGCTAACAGACACGCTAACAGACACGCTAACGGACCCGCTAACAGACACGCTAACAGACACGCTAACGGACCCGCTAACAGACACGCTAACAGACACGCTAACGGACCCGCGGTCATGAGGACATCAGCAGCCTTAAACATCATTATAAATAGGTCATCTCAGCACCAGGACAATAAAGGCATTAGAATAGTATACGGGTCGGTGTGACGACAGTAAAACTAGTCGGTTCTTTTCAGTTTGTGCTTTTGTGAGTCTCAACAGACGACACCCAATATGGCGCCAGTTGGATTTCATTTAGCTGTTCTCCTTTGTCCTACCAGTTAACAAACATTTTTCGTAAACAGTCCTTTAAATTGTCCTCATCTTTCTATGGCAATACATCCCCTTTGAGATGAACCCTGACCTCACTAAGCAGACAAGGCCGCAAACACTTAAATAGGTTACATCCTGAAACTTCTCCACTTAGTAATTACACACTCGTATCTATAACTTAATAACAGCATCAGGCATGTTTTTCTGTGGACGTTTAAGGTTATTGATATTGCAAATGGCCTTTCAGAATGTTTCATTCATCCATATGGAACGACCCCTGAACGACCCCTGTGTTAGTTGCTCAGTGAAAATGTTTGGTTTAGCCTCTCCATCCTCCCCAGCCTCTAACTGTTCTATGTTGTATGTGTATGTATGTGTATGTATGTGTATGTTGCTATGTGATATAGCTCATAGCTTCCCTCTAACTGTTCTATGTTGTTTATCTATGTGACATAGCTCATAGCTTCCCTCTAACTGTTCTATGTTGTATATCTATGTGACATAGCTCATAGCTTCCCTCTAACTGTTCTATGTTGTATATCAATGTGACATAGCTTCCCTCTAACTGTTCTAGTTGTTGTATATCTATGTGATATAGCTCATAGCTTCCCTCTAACTGTTCTATGTTGTATATCTATGTGACATAGCTCATAGCTTCCCTCTAACTGTTCTATGTTGTATATCAATGTGACATAGCTTCCCTCTAACTGTTCTAGTTGTTGTATATCTATGTGATATAGCTCATAGCTTCCCTCTAACTGTTCTATGTTGTATATCTATGTGACATAGCTCATAGCTTCCCTCTAACTGTTCTATGTTGTATATCAATGTGACATAGCTTCCCTCTAACTGTTCTAGTTGTTGTATATCTATGTGATATAGCTCATAGCTTCCCTCTAACTGTTCTATGTTGTATATCTATGTGATATAGCTCATAGCTTCCCTCTAACTGTTCTATGTTGTATATCTATGTGACATATAGCTTCCCTCTAACTGTTCTATGTTGTATATCTATGTGACATAGCTTCCCTCTAACTGTTGAATGTTGTATATCTATGTGATATAGCTCAAAGCTTCCCTCTAACTGTTCTATGTTGTATATCTATGTGACATAGCTTCCCTCTAACTGTTCTAGTTGTTGTATATCTATGTGATATAGCTCATAGCTTCCCTCTAACTGTTCTATGTTGTATGTCTATGTGACATAGCTCATAGCTTCCCTCTAACTGTTCTATGTTGTATATCAATGTGACATAGCTTCCCTCTAACTGTTCTAGTTGTTGTATATCTATGTGATATAGCTCATAGCTTCCCTCTAACTGTTCTATGTTGTATATCTATGTGATATAGCTCATAGCTTCCCTCTAACTGTTCTATGTTGTATATCTATGCGACATAGCTTCCCTCTAACTGTTCTAGTTGTTGTATATCTATGTGATATAGCTCATAGCTTCCCTCTAACTGTTCTATGTTGTATATCTATGTGACATAGCTCATAGCTTCCCTCTAACTGTTCTATGTTGTATATCTATGTGACATATAGCTTCCCTCTAATTGTTCTATGTTGTATATCTATGTGACATAGCTTCCCTCTAACTGTTGAATGTTGTATATCTATGTGATATAGTTCAAAGCTTCCCTCTAACTGTTCTATGTTGTATATCTATGTGACATAGCTTCCCTCTAACTGTTCTAGTTGTTGTATATCTATGTGATATAGCTCATAGCTTCCCTCTAACTGTTCTATGTTGTATATCTATGTGACATAGCTCATAGCTTCCCTCTAACTGTTCTAGTTGTTGTATATCTATGTGACATAGCTCATAGCTTCCCTCTAACTGTTCTAGTTGTTGTATATCTATGTGATATAGCTCATAGCTTCCCTTTAACTGTTCTATGTTGTATATCTATGTGACATAGCTCATAGCTTCCCTCTAACTGTTCTATGTTGTATATCTATGTGACATATAGCTTCCCTCTAACTGTTCTATGTTGTATATCTATGTGACATAGCTTCCCTCTAACTGTTGAATGTTGTATATCTATGTGATATAGCTCAAAGCTTCCCTCTAACTGTTCTATGTTGTATATCTATGTGACATAGCTTCCCTCTAACTGTTCTAGTTGTTGTATATCTATGTGATATAGCTCATAGCTTCCCTCTAACTGTTCTATGTTGTATATCTATGTGACATAGCTCATAGCTTCCCTCTAACTGTTCTAGTTGTTGTATATCTATGTGACATAGCTCATAGCTTCCCTCTAACTGTTCTATGTTGTATATCTATGTGACATAGCTCATAGCTTCCCTCTAACTGTTCTATGTTGTATATCAATGTGACATAGCTTCCCTCTAACTGTTCTAGTTGTTGTATATCTATGTGACATATAGCTTCCCTCTAACTGTTCTATGTTGTATATCTATGTGACATAGCTTCCCTCTAACTGTTGAATGTTGTATATCTATGTGATATAGCTCATAGCTTCCCTCTAACTGTTCTATGTTGTATATCTATGTGACATATAACTTCCCTCTAACTGTTCTATGTTGTATATCTATGTGACATAGCTCATAGCTTCCCTCTAACTGTTCTATGTTGTATATCTATGTGACATAGCTCATAGCTTCCCTCTAACTGTTCTATGTTGTATATCTATGTGGCATAGCTTCCCTCTAACTGTTCTATGTTGTATATCTATGTGACATAGCTTCCCTCTAACTGTTCTATGTTGTATATCTATCTATGTGACATAGCTCATAGCTTCCCTCTAACTGTAGTCTATGTTGTATATCTATGTGACATAGAGGGAAGCTAACTGTTCTAGTTATTGTATATCTATCTGTGACATAGCTCATAGCTTCCCTCTAACTGTTTATATGAGTTTTATGTTGTGTACGTTGCTGCAGGTCCTGTATGACACCGCTGCTAGTCGACAGTGTTGTTGTGTTGTTCAATCTAACAATACTGTTTCTCCGTCTCTCTGCCTCGCTCCGCGCCCCGTGCTCCGTGGTAAGAGGAGATAACAGCTGATAAGAGGGATTTGCTCTGTACTGTTGATGAACGTATAATGCAACACAGAGTTTGATTAGGTAGAATACATCGCTGTTTGTTCTATTTTTCTCCCCTGTGGTAAATTTGTATTTATTTTTTTGTTGGTATTTTTGAATGCAAGAAGTGGATTTGTGATATCAGGAGGGTCGAATCTTCGACAAACATCTGTGTCGGTTCGACTCCCTGTGGAAACTAGAGAACAGGACAAACCATCCTTAGTCCCAGGTATATACAATCATAACCCGTCTGTTTCTTCTCTCCTTATCAAGCGTTCAGCGTGTGATCTTCATTTAGGATTGATAAGGCCAGTCCTGTTTAGGCTGGAGGTTATGTTAGTGTGAAATTGCAGCCTGGAGCAGCGTGATGTACTAGGGATATGTCTGGAATTACTCATGTAGTCGACGGCAGGGAAGAAAACAACATAACAGTCAGTTTTATCAGGTGTTTGTCTTGGTGTGAGAGAACGTTCATCACTACCAGAACCTTAAGTTACTGAAACGGACCCGACGGATCGAGACACACAATACGATGTTATCCTGCCGTCCCCAATGGTTGAAATCTGTATTCTGTTGGGTTAACCATGGTAACAACATCATAGTGGGTGGTACTGTCTGTATTCTGTTGGGTTAACTATGGTAACAACATCATAGTGGGTGGTACTGTCTGTAGTCTGTTGGGTTAACCATGGTAACAACATCATAGTGGGTGGTACTGTCTGTATTCTGTTGGGTTAACCATGGTAACAACATCATAGTGGGTGGTACTGTCTGTATTCTGTTGGGTTAACCATGGTAACAACATCATAGTGGGTGGTACTGTCTGTATTCTGTTGGGTTAACCATGGTAACAACATCATCGTTGTGGGTGGTACTGTCTGTATTCTGTTTGGTTAACCATGGTAACAACATCATAGTGGGTGGTACTGTCTGTATTCTGTTGGGTTAACCATGGTAACAACATCGTAGTGGGTGGTACTGTCTGTATTCTGTTGGGTTAACCATGGTAACAACATCATAGTGGGTGGTACTGTCTGTATTCTGTTGGGTTAACTATGGTAACAACATCATAGTGGGTGGTACTGTCTGTATTCTGTTGGGTTAACCATGGTAACAACATCATAGTGGGTGGTACTGTCTGTATTCTGTTGGGTTAACCATGGTAACAACATCATCGTTGTGGGTGGTACTGTCTGTATTCTGTTGGGTTAACCATGGTAACAGCATCATAGTGGGTTATACTGTCTGTATTCTGTTGTGTTAACCATGGTAACAACATCATAGTGGGTGGTACTGTCTGTATTCTGTTGGGTTAACCATGGTAACAACATCGTAGTGGGTGGTACTGTCTGTATTTTGTTGGGTTAACCATGGTAACAACATCATAGTGGGTGGTACTGTCTGTATTCTGTTGGGTTAACCATGGTAACAACATCGTAGTGGGTGGTACTGTCTGTATTCTGTTGGGTTAACCATGGTAACAACATAATAGTGGGTGGTACTGTCTGTATTCTGTTGGGTTAACCATGGTAACAGGTAGTCTAGTGTTCAGAGTGTTGGGGTCAGTAACTGAAAGGTTGCTAGGTCAAATCCCAGAGCAGGTACACGAGACCTACTTACACCTGCATCTATACACCCATACATCTCATCGTCTTCGTTTCCACCTGGTGTTGACCTTTGGCTACTAGCAGGTCACACTTTCTCAGTGGGTTTCATTCCTCACCATCGACCCTGTGTGTGTGTGTGTGTGTGTGTGTGTGTGTGTGTGTGTGTGTGTGTGTGTGTGGTAGCTAGGAGCAGCAGTATATCTAATTTGCTCAGTCTTTTTGTCCTGGGGGGGGGGGGGGGGGGGGGTGTTCGTTATTCAGAGGCTTCTAACTCCTCAAACAATCCTCAGGCCTTTCAGCACAGACACACTACCTTGGAAATGGGCGAGGACACACACACAAAGAGACAGTTATGTTTACACACTCCCTCCCTCTGCAAGGGCTGGTTTATCCCTCCTCTCCTCTCCTCTCCTCTCCCCCTCTCCTCTCCCCCCTCCCCCCCTCTCCTCTCCCTCCCTCCCTCCCTCCCTCCCTCCCTCCTCTCCTCCCTCCCTCCCTCCCCCCTCTCCTCCTCTCCTCCCTCCCTCCCTCCCCCCTCTCCTCCTCTCCTCCCTCCCTCCCTCCCCCCTCTCCTCCTCTCCTCCCTCCCTCCTCTCCCCCCTCCCCTCCCCCCTTCCCTCCCTCCCTCCCTCCCTCCCTCCCTCCCTCCCTCCCTCCACAATGACTGGTTGATCCCTCCCCCTCCCTCCCTCCCTCCCTCCCTCCCTCTACAGTGACTGGTTGATCCCCCCCCCCCCCCCTCCCTCCCTCCCTCCCTCCCTCTACAGTGACTGGTTGATCTCTCCCTCCCCCCCTCCCTCCCTCCCTCTACAGTGACTGGTTGATCAGTATGGACAGGGACCAAACAAAGCCCAGTCAAAGGTGGTTGAATGAAACATTGTTCCAACTGAAAAGCCTTTTTGGAAATCAATGTCAAGGTTTGTTGTGGTTAACAGCACTCTGCGATGGGAACAGACCACACTCACTTGGATGTTTGTTAGATACACATGTACGCACACACACACACAGAACACACACACACACACATACACACACACACACACACCCTTCCGTGCTGAATATAACAGCAAGTTTAAACGTCCTATTCTGTCGGCAGGTTGGTTTTGAAGGGAGGGAGACATGTAAACAGGCTTTCCATGCTTCCTTTAACAGGATGTTGTTTGTTGTGTGTTTGTCTAAACGGTTTGCATATTTATCCACCTGAAGCCATCTCTTTGTGAAGGAGGAAGTGGATATTGTCACCAGGCAGAGAGGATTTGAATATCAGTTGGAGCAAGCACCATGGTCCTCCGTCTTAACAATATGGTAGGATAAATAACCTGTTCCTCAGTCTTAACGATATGGTAGGATAAATAAACTGTTCCTCAGTCTTAACGATATGGTAGGATAAATAACCTGTTCCTCAGTCTTAACGATATGGTAGGATAAAGACCATGGTCCTCAGTCTTAACGATATGGTAGGATGAAGACCATGTTCCTCAGTCTTAACAATATGGTAGGATAAAGACCATGTTCCTCAGTATTAACAATATGGTAGGATAAAGACCATGTTCCTCAGTCTTAACGATATGGTAGGATAAATACCATGTTCCTCTTGTCGTAACGATATGGTAGGATGAAGACCATGTTCCTCAGTCTTAACAATATGGTAGGATAAAGACCATGTTCCTCAGTATTAACAATATGGTAGGATAAAGACCATGTTCCTCAGTCTTAACGATATGGTAGGATAAAGACCATGTTCCTCAGTATTAACGATATGGTAGGATAAAGACCATGTTCCTCAGTCTTAACGATATGGTATGATAAATAACCTGTTCCTCAGTCTTAACGATATGGTAGGATGAAGATCATGTTCCTCAGTCTTAACGGGGTAGTAACACACATAAGTCAAACACGCTGTCTCACACACAAACACACACACACACACACACACACACACACACACACACACTGGATACAGACCTATTTCTCCTTGGAGCACACCATGACCAGCAACCGCTCTCCTCTGTCCTCCTCACACACCAAACTGCTCCCCACCCCAGAGCCCTCTCCAAGGGAGGTCTATATTGGAGGTCAGTCACACAAAGAGACAGAGTGTTTCTGAACTGCAGGCATTTC
This sequence comes from Oncorhynchus clarkii lewisi, assembly GCF_045791955.1. Lineage (NCBI taxonomy): Eukaryota > Metazoa > Chordata > Actinopteri > Salmoniformes > Salmonidae > Oncorhynchus > Oncorhynchus clarkii. Next base: position 3,234,814 of record NC_092148.1, read on the forward strand.
AGGCCATATTATCTGATGGGCGGCATTGCGGGGGGCCAGCGCCGACTCTCGCCTCAGCCCCCCAATCACACATCCCTCGCTGCAGCAACCTGACAGATATGGCGAGAGGAGAGGCCGCCCAGTCAAGCGGACATCTTGCATGTCCAGACCTGAAGTGACATTTAGTGCTGCTGGATAGAAGATAACATGTCAGACAGTCAGTTTGGCCTCATTACCTCTGAACAACACTGAGGTAGGACATAATTAGTATCTCATTACCTCTGAACAACACTGAGGTAGGACATGACTATTACATCTCATTACCTCTGGACAACACTGAGGTAGGACGTGACTAGTACCTCTCATTACCTCTGGACAACACTGAGGTAGAACTTGACTAGTGTCTCTCATTACCTCTGGACAACACTGAGGTAGAACATGACTAGTGTCTCTCATTACCTCTGGACAACACTGAGGTAGGACAGGACTAGTACCTCTCATTACCTCTGGACAACACTGAGGTAGGACAGGACTAGTACCTCTCATTACCTCTGGACAACACTGAGGTAGGCCATGACTAGTGTCTCTCATTACCTCTGGACAACACTGAGGTAGGACATGACTAGTACCTCTCATTACCTCTGAACAACACTGAGGTAGGCCATGACTAGTGTCTCTCATTACCTCTGGACAACACTGAGGTAGGATATGACTATTACCTCTCATTACCTCTGAACAACACTGAGGTAGGACAGGACTAGTGTCTCTCATTACCTCTGGACAACACTGAGGTAGGACATGACTAGTACCTCTCATTACCTCTGGACGACACTGAGGTAGAACATGACTAGTGTCTCTCATTACCTCTGGACAACACTGAGGTAGGATATGACTATTACCTCTCATTACCTCTGAACAACACTGAGGTAGGACAGGACTAGTGTCTCTCATTACCTCTGGACAACACTGAGGTAGAACATGACTAGTGTCTCTCATTACCTCTGGACAACACTGAGGTAGGACATGACTATTACCTCTCATTACCTCTGGACAACAATGAGGTAGGACATGAGTAGTACCTCTCATTACCTCTGGACAACACTGAGGTAGGACATGACTATTACCTCTCATTACCTCTGGACAACACTGAGGTAGGACATGACTATTACCTCTCATTACCTCTGAACAACACTGAGGTAGGACATGACTATTACCTCTCATTACCTCTGGACAACACTGAGGTAGGACATGACTATTACCTCTCATTACCTCTGAACAGCACTGAGGTAGGACATGACTATTACCTCTCATTACCTCTGAACAACACTGAGGTAGGACATGACTAGTACCTCTCATTACCTCTGGACAACACTGAGGTAGGACATGACTATTACCTCTCATTACCTCTGAACAACACTGAGGTAGGACATGACTAGTGTCTCTCATTACCTCTGAACAACACTGAGGTAGGACATGACTAGTACCTCTCATTACCTCTGGACAACACTGAGGTAGGACATGACTAGTGTCTCTCATTACCTCTGAACAACACTGAGGTAGGACATGACTAGTACCTCTCATTACCTCTGAACAACACTGAGGTATGACATGAGTAGTACCTCTCATTACCTCTGGACAACACTGAGGTAGGACATGACTATTACCTCTCATTACCTCTGGACAACACTGAGGTAGGACATGACTATTACCTCTCATTACCTCTGAACAACACTGAGGTAGGACATGACTATTACCTCTCATTACCTCTGGACAACACTGAGGTAGGACATGACTATTACCTCTCATTACCTCTGAACAGCACTGAGGTAGGACATGACTATTACCTCTCATTACCTCTGAACAACACTGAGGTAGGACATGACTAGTACCTCTCATTACCTCTGGACAACACTGAGGTAGGACATGACTATTACCTCTCATTACCTCTGAACAACACTGAGGTAGGACATGACTAGTGTCTCTCATTACCTCTGAACAACACTGAGGTAGGACATGACTAGTACCTCTCATTACCTCTGGACAACACTGAGGTAGGACATGACTAGTGTCTCTCATTACCTCTGAACAACACTGAGGTAGGACATGACTAGTACCTCTCATTACCTCTGGACAACACTGAGGTAGGACAGGACCATATCTCCTTGTATCATTAGCTGTGTTAAAACACACACAAACAGCGGCAGGCAGATCGAACTACCCCAGGCCTGTCAATGCAATGTGCAGTGGAGCAGCAGAAACAGCGAGTCCACAAGTGTGGAAGGAGGGATCCTTAGGAGTCACCAGAGGGATGAGTTCACCTTTTTAAATGTCCTCAGAAACACAAGTGTGGAAGGAGGGATCCTTAGGAGTCACCAGAGGGATGAGTTCACCTTTTTAAATGTCCTCAGAAACACAAGTGTGGAAGGAGGGATCCTTAGGAGTCACCAGAGGGATGAGTTCACCTTTTTAAATGTCCTCAGAAACACAAGTGTGGAAGGAGGGATCCTTAGGAGTCACCAGAGGGATGAGTTCACCTTTTTAAATGTCCTCAGAAACACAAGTGTGGAAGGAGGGATCCTTAGGAGTCACCAGAGGGATGAGTTCACCTTTTTAAATGTCCTCAGAAACACAAGTGTGGAAGGAGGGATCCTTAGGAGTCACCAGAGGGATGAGTTCACCTTTTTAAATGTCCTCAGAAACACAAGTGTGGAAGGAGGGATCCTTAGGAGTCACCAGAGGGATGAGTTCACCTTTTTAAATGTCCTCAGAAACACAAGTGTGGAAGGAGGGATCCTTAGGAGTCACCAGAGGGATGAGTTCACCTTTTTAAATGTCCTCAGAAACACAAGTGTGGAAGGAGGGATCCTTAGGAGTCACCAGAGGGATGAGTTCACCTTTTTAAATGTCCTCAGAAACACAAGTGTGGAAGGAGGGATCCTTAGGAGTCACCAGAGGGATGAGTTCACCTTTTTAAATGTCCTCAGAAACACAAGTGTGGAAGGAGGGATCCTTAGGAGTCACCAGAGGGATGAGTTCACCTTTTTAAATGTCCTCAGAAACACAAGTGTGGAAGGAGGATCCTTAGGAGTCACCAGAGGGATGAGTTCACCTTTTTAAATGTCCTCAGAAACACAAGTGTGGAAGGAGGGATCCTTAGGAGTCACCAGAGGGATGAGTTCACCTTTTTAAATGTCCTCAGAAACACAAGTGTGGAAGGAGGGATCCTTAGGAGTCACCAGAGGGATGAGTTCACCTTTTTAAATGTCCTCAGAAACACAAGTGTGGAAGGAGGGATCCTTAGGAGTCACCAGAGGGATGAGTTCACCTTTTTAAATGTCCTCAGAAACACAAGTGTGGAAGGAGGGATCCTTAGGAGTCACCAGAGGGATGAGTTCACCTTTTTAAATGTCCTCAGAAACACAAGTGTGGAAGGAGGGATCCTTAGGAGTCACCAGAGGGATGAGTTCACCTTTTTAAATGTCCTCAGAAACACAAGTGTGGAAGGAGGGATCCTTAGGAGTCACCAGAGGGATGAGTTCACCTTTTTAAATGTCCTCAGAAACACAAGTGTGGAAGGAGGGATCCTTAGGAGTCACCAGAGGGATGAGTTCACCTTTTTAAATGTCCTCAGAAACACAAGTGTGGAAGGAGGGATCCTTAGGAGTCACCAGAGGGATGAGTTCACCTTTTTAAATGTCCTCAGAAACACAAGTGTGGAAGGAGGGATCCTTAGGAGTCACCAGAGGGATGAGTTCACCTTTTTAAATGTCCTCAGAAACACAAGTGTGGAAGGAGGGATCCTTAGGAGTCACCAGAGGGATGAGTTCACCTTTTTAAATGTCCTCAGAAACACAAGTGTGGAAGGAGGGATCCTTAGGAGTCACCAGAGGGATGAGTTCACCTTTTTAAATGTCCTCAGAAACACAAGTGTGGAAGGAGGGATCCTTAGGAGTCACCAGAGGGATGAGTTCACCTTTTTAAATGTCCTCAGAAACACAAGTGTGGAAGGAGGATCCTTAGGAGTCACCAGAGGGATGAGTTCACCTTTTTAAATGTCCTCAGAAACACAAGTGTGGAAGGAGGGATCCTTAGGAGTCACCAGAGGGATGAGTTCACCTTTTTAAATGTCCTCAGAAACACAAGTGTGGAAGGAGGGATCCTTAGGAGTCACCAGAGGGATGAGTTCACCTTTTTAAATGTCCTCAGAAACACAAGTGTGGAAGGAGGGATCCTTAGGAGTCACCAGAGGGATGAGTTCACCTTTTTAAATGTCCTCAGAAACACAAGTGTGGAAGGAGGGATCCTTAGGAGTCACCAGAGGGATGAGTTCACCTTTTTAAATGTCCTCAGAAACACAAGTGTGGAAGGAGGGATCCTTAGGAGTCACCAGAGGGATGAGTTCACCTTTTTAAATGTCCTCAGAAACACAAGTGTGGAAGGAGGGATCCTTAGGAGTCACCAGAGGGATGAGTTCACCTTTTTAAATGTCCTCAGAAACACAAGTGTGGAAGGAGGGATCCTTAGGAGTCACCAGAGGGATGAGTTCACCTTTTTAAATGTCCTCAGAAACACAAGTGTGGAAGGAGGGATCCTTAGGAGTCACCAGAGGGATGAGTTCACCTTTTTAAATGTCCTCAGAAACACAAGTGTGGAAGGAGGGATCCTTAGGAGTCACCAGAGGGATGAGTTCACCTTTTTAAATGTCCTCAGAAACACAAGTGTGGAAGGAGGGATCCTTAGGAGTCACCAGAGGGATGAGTTCACCTTTTTAAATGTCCTCAGAAACACAAGTGTGGAAGGAGGGATCCTTAGGAGTCACCAGAGGGATGAGTTCACCTTTTTAAATGTCCTCAGAAACACAAGTGTGGAAGGAGGGATCCTTAGGAGTCACCAGAGGGATGAGTTCACCTTTTTAAATGTCCTCAGAAACACAAGTGTGGAAGGAGGGATCCTTAGGAGTCACCAGAGGGATGAGTTCACCTTTTTAAATGTCCTCAGAAACACAAGTGTGGAAGGAGGGATCCTTAGGAGTCACCAGAGGGATGAGTTCACCTTTTTAAATGTCCTCAGAAACACAAGTGTGTGAAAAGAATTTCAAATCTACAACGCTGACTTACTGGAGCCACTGTCTCCCAAATAGTACACTATGCCCTATATAGTGCACTACTTTTGACCTGAGTGTTTGGTCTAAATTAGTGTACTATATTGGGAATAGTGTGCCATTTGTGACTGAACCGCCGTCATAAGAGATGAAATCTACAGAGAAACACTTGATGTCTAGTTTCTACCACTACTCTTCAGTCTAATGGTCTCTACCACTACTCACAACGCTACTGACTCACACCTCCACAACACTACTGACCCACAACACTACTGACCCACACCACTACTGACCCACACCTCCACAACACTACTGACCCACACCTCTACAACACTACTGACCCACACCTCCACACCACTACTGACCCACACCTCCACAACACTACTGACTCAACACTACTGACCCACACCTCCACAACACTACTGACCCACACCACTACTGACCCACACCTCCACAACACTACTGACCCACACCTCCACAACACTACTGACCCACACCTCCACAACACTACTGACCCACACCTCCACAACACTACTGACCCACACCTCCACAACACTACTGACCCACACCTCTACAACACTACTGACCCACACCTCTACAACACAACTGACCCACACCTCCACAACACTACTGACCCACACCTCCACAACACTACTGACCCACACCTCCACAACACTACTGACCCACACCTCTACAACACTACTGACCCACACCTCCACAACACTACTGACCCACACCTCTACAACACTACTGACCCACACCTCCACAACACTACTGACCCACACCTCTACAACACTACTGACCCACACCTCTACAACACTACTGACCCACACCTCCACAACACTACTGACCCACACCTCCACAACACTACTGACCCACACCTCCACAACACTACTGACCCACACCTCCACAACACTACTGACCCACACCTCCACAACACTACTGACCCACACCTCTACAACACTACTGACCCACACCTCTACAACACTACTGACCCACACCTCCACAACACTACTGACCCACACCTCTACAACACTACTGACCCACACCTCTACAACACTACTGACCCACACCTCCACAACACTACTGACCCACACCTCCACACCACTACTGACCCACACCTCCACAACACTACTGACCCACACCTCTACAACACTACTGACCCAGACCTCCACGACACTACTGACCCACACCTCCACAACACTACTGACCCAGACCTCCACGACACTACTGACCCACACCTCCACAACACTACTGACCCACACCTCCACAACACTACTGACCCACAACACTACTGACCCTCACCTCCCCACACTACTGACCCACAACACTACTGACCCACAACACTACTGACCCACACCTCCACAACACTACTGACCCACAACACTACTGACCCACACCTCCACAACACTACTGACCCACACCTCTACAACACTACTGACCCACAACACTACTGACCCTCACCTCCCCACACTACTGACCCACACCTCCACAACACTACTGACCCACACCACTACTGACCCACACCTCCACAACACTACTGACCCACCCCACTACTGACCCACACCTCCACACCACTACTGACCCACACCACTACTGACCCACACCTCCACAACACTACTGACCCACACCTCCACAACACTACTGACTCACAAGACTACTGACTCACACCTCCACAACACTACTGACCCACAACACTACTGACCCACACCACTACTGACCCACACCTCCACACCACTACTGACCCACACCTCCACAACACTACTGACTCACAAGACTACTGACTCACACCTCCACAACACTACTGACCCACAACACTACTGACCCACACCACTACTGACCCACACCTCCACAACACTACTGACCCACACCTCTACAACACTACTGACCCACACCTCCACACCACTACTGACCCACACCTCCACGACACTACTGACTCAACACTACTGACCCACACCTCCACACCACTACTGACCCACACCTCCACAACACTACTGACTCACAAGACTACTGACCCACACCTCCACAACACTACTGACTCAACATCGTGTCCTCTCATATCAACTTTTCTTGCCACGTATAGAAATCCGTTGCCGAGGACAACTATTCCAGGATAGCGGAGGTAAACATGTACTAATTGCTTTATAACATCCGTGTGATTGGCATCTGCTTGTGCTGCTGAATTCATTACCTGGGTTTATTTCGGCGCTAGTCCTGAGCTTTTTGACGTCTTCGGTTTCAGTTCGATTATTCAAAAATAATAAAGTTTTTCTGATTTCCAGGTTAGTTTATTTAATTATTTTTTAGTTGTTGTTTTTTTTACATTAAATGCAAAAATGCATTATGTGGATTGAAGCACTGTAACACAGAATAATACACTGAATAAATGTCCCATCATGGAAGTGACTGTTCATTACTGCTGATCATCAATTAACCATCACTTATTCACATGACTTAACTTCAGTGAAATATTCCTGTTGTCGTGTTTATTACATTGGTCTTATTTGATGACGTTATTATTTCATTCCAAGTCGTTGTCTCATCACAACAGAGCCGCTGTCTGACAACATCACTGTTTCAGTAGTTCTTCAAAGTAAGTCAGGTCTAATTTTATGATTGATTGTTTACCAACTATCAATCACTTAGATCAGGTATTTTCAGGTAGAGATTCCTCTCAAAGCAACTGCTCTCTATCCCTCTACATCCCACGTTCTCCTCTCCTTTCTCTACATCCCACGTTCTCCTCTCCTTTCTCTCCCTCTCCATCCCACGTTCTCCTCTCCTTTCTCTCTCTCATCCTGCGTTCTCCTCTCCTTTCTCTCTCTCATCCCACGTTCTCCTCTCCTTTCTCTCCCTCTCCATCACACATTCTCCTCTCCTTTCTCTCCATCCCACGTCCTCCTCTCCTTCCTCTCCCTCTCCATCTCCTCCTGTCTGCTCCACACAGACCGGACAAGTAGACGAGCGCGCAATGGATTATAGTCATTGTAGTGAGTTACCACAGTCTCTGTGCTAAACTATGTGGGAATAACACTCTACTACATCGCACAGTTCAGACTTGATCTGATTTATCTCTCGAGAAAATACTAAATGGAATTCAAATAATTGAACAAACGTTGTTAAAAAAACTAATATTTAAAGACTTTTTGGTGAATCCCTCAGCAGTTGTTGGCTGACTTCTATGCTTCTGTCATGTCTCTTTCTAGAACGTTCTGTATTGTGGGTTAATCAGGGATATGATATGTCAGGACCCCCCCCATCTTCCCCTGGCTGCCCTCATCGTTTCTGCACAGATCTCTCCCTCTCGGTGCTCTGCTAAGCCCAGGAAACAGTAGTAATGGCCTTGTGCAACATTCCTGCTGCCTTCGGTTCCAGCAGCAACAACTCGGATCACTAATTGGCAGGCCTGTAGTACAGCTGAACTCATTGTTCACCCACAGGGATGTTCTCAACTCTATTGTGCTGTGTTATGTTTGTGTTAGAGGTGCACTGTACCCTACTGTAGCTACCTCTGTCAGATAAAAAGGTTTATTTATTTTATTTATTTTTGACAGTTTAGTTTTGATGAAGGTTATTGGTGGTTACTGGCGTTGTGAAGGGGAGTTCGCTTCTGTTGTTGTGTAGAGAGAGTATCCTTGACCAGCTGTGTTCCTAACAACACACTCTGTCTGTGTCACAAAGAACTCCCTATCTCCCCGTATAGTGTACTGCAGGGCCCATAAGGCTCTGGTTAAAAGTAGTGTACTATATATATATATATATATATATATATATATATATATATATAGGGTGCCATTAGGGACTCTGCCCTCTGGAGAATGTCTTTCAACACTGGAGCGGTTTCTATCGGAGGGAGACTGTAAAGGCTCAGGTGTTGGCCATTATTCGCTAGATTTTTTGATTCAAATACAAGTGTGTGTGTGTGTGTGTGTGTGTGTGTGTGTGTGTGTGTGTGTGTGTGTGTTGACAATAGTAAAATTGCTTTTACTAATTTCCTTTAAAAGCTTATTTTGCTCCTGTGAATCTGAAACTTCATTGGAGGCATTAAAAATGACCAAAAGTCCACCCACCAACACATCATCCATCCCCCCACCCACCAACACATCATCCATCCCCCCACCCACCAACACATCATCCATTCCCCCCACCCACCAACACACCATCCCACCCACCAACACATCATCCCACCCACCGACACACCATCCCACCCACCGACACACCATCCCACCCACCAACACATCATCCATCCCCCCACCCACCAACACATCATCCATTCCCCCCACCCACCAACACATCATCCATTCCCCCCCACCCACCAACACATCATCCATCCCCCCCACCCACCAGCACATCATCCATCCCCCCACCCACCAACACATCATCCATTCCCCCCACCCACCAACACACCATCCCACCCACCAACACATCATCCCACCCACCGACACACCATCCCACCCACCGACACACCATCCCACCCACCAACACATCATCCATCCCCCCACCCACCAACACATCATCCACCCCCCCCTCCAACACATCATCCATCCCCCCCACCCACCAACACATCATCCATCCCCACCACCCACTAACACATCATCCATCCCCCCACCCACCAACACATCATCCATCCCCCCACCCACCAACACATCATCCCCCCCCCCCCCACCAACACATCATCCATTCCCCCCACCCACCAACACATCATCCATTCCCCCAACTCACCAACACATCATCCATCCCCACCACCCACCAACACATCATCCATCCCCACCACCCACCAACACATCATCCATCCCCCCCACCTACCAACACATCATCCACCCCCCCACCCACCAACACATCATCCACCCCCCCACCCACCAACACATCATCCATCCCCCCACCCACCAACACATCATCCACCCCCCCACCCACCAACACATCACCCATCCCCCCCACCCACCAACGCATCACCCATCCCCCCCACCCACCAACGCATCATCCACCCCCCCCACCCACCAACACATCATCCATCCCCCCACCCACCAACACATCATCCATCCCCCCACCCACCAACACATCATCCATCCCACCCACCAACACATCATCCATCCCCACACCCACCAACACATCATCCATCCCCACACCCACCAACACATCACCCCCCCCCAGACACACACCTACTCAGCCAGCTCCATCCAGCATTAATCCAACGTTCATTTCCCAGCCTATTCATCCCCTTTAAACAGCAACTTCCTTCCCTTGTATGACATGTAGAGGCAGCAGGGGGAGAGTAGAGTGGGTCTGTATTAACAGGCAGCTAGTGAGCCAAATGGCCCCCTATTCACTGCATAGTGCTCTACTTTCCAGGGCCAGAAGGGAATAGGTTGTGATTTGGGACTCTACGCCTGCGTGCCTCTCTGCCTGGCTGATTGAAGCCGCAGGGTTCCTCTGAGATGCACCACCAGCTTTTAGTGGGTGTTGCTGGCGTACTTTACCAACAGGGAGGCCCCGGGTCCAGTCCTGCCAATTTCTCTTTCCCCACCAAGGTTTCACAGAGCGGTGGATTGTTGGATGGATGGACGCCATCTTAACGCTCCAACACCTTCCATTTGGAATTATTTGCCAGTTTAGTGAACTGAAATCACTTATTTTGGAGGGAAAGGAGGGTGGGGAGGCGCGGGGGGGGCAGAGACCCTGATCAATAATTTACAAGTGGCATTTTTTATTTTTTTTTACATTTAAG
>NC_092148.1:3250618-3285618 GCF_045791955.1 Oncorhynchus clarkii lewisi
TTATCCCTGTAGTATAGAGTAGTATTATCCCTGTAGTATAGAGTAGTATTATCCCTGTAGTATTATCCCTGTAGTATTATCCCTGTAGTATTATCCCTGTAGTATAGAGTAGTATTATCCCTGTAGTATTATCCCTGTAGTATTATCCCTGTATTATAGAGTAGTATTATCCCTGTAGTATAGAGTAGTATTATCCCTGTAGTATAGAGTAGTATTATCCCTGTAGTATAGAGTAGTATTATCCCTGTAGTATTATCCCTGTAGTATTATCCCTGTAGTATTATCCCTGTATTATAGAGTAGTATTATCCCTGTATTATAGAGTAGTATTATCCCTGTAGTATAGAGTAGTATTATCCCTGTAGTATTATCCCTGTAGTATAGAGTAGTATTATCCCTGTATTATAGAGTAGTATTATCCCTGTAGTATAGAGTAGTATTATCCCTGTAGTATAGAGTAGTATTATCCCTGTAGTATTATCCCTGTAGTATAGAGTAGTATTATCCCTGTAGTATAGAGTAGTATTATCCCTGTAGTATAGAGTAGTATTATCCCTGTAGTATAGAGTAGTATTATCCCTGTAGTATTATCCCTGTAGTATAGGGTAGTATTATCCCTGTAGTATAGAGTAGTATTATCCCTGTAGTATAGAGTAGTATTATCCCTGTAGTATTATCCCTGTATTATAGAGAAGTATTATCCCTGTAGTATAGAGTAGTATTATCCCTGTAGTATTATCCCTGTAGTATTATCCCTGTAGTATAGAGTAGTATTATCCCTGTAGTATAGAGTAGTATTATCCCTGTAGTATAGAGTAGTATTATCCCTGTAGTATTATCCCTGTATTATAGAGTAGTATTATCCCTGTAGTATAGAGTAGTATTATCCCTGTAGTATATAGTAGTATTATCCCTGTAGTATAGAGTAGTATTATCCCTGTAGTATAGCGTAGTATTATCCCTGTAGTATTATCCCTGTAGTATAGAGTAGTATTATCCCTGTAGTATAGAGCAGTATTATCCCTGTAGTATTATCCCTGTAGTATAGAGCAGTATTATCCCTGTAGTATAGAGTAGTATTATCCCTGTAGTATAGAGTAGTATTATCCCTGTAGTATAGAGCAGTATTATCCCTGTAGTATAGAGTAGTATTATCCCTGTAGTATAGAATAGCATTATCCCTGTAGTATAGAGTAGTATTATCCCGGTAGTATTATCCCTGTAGTATAGAGCAGTATTATCCCTGTAGTATAGAGTAGTATTATCCCTGTAGTATAGAGTAGTATTATCCCTGTAGTATAGAGTAGTATTGTCCCTGTAGTATAGAGTAGTATTATCCCTGTAGTATTATCCCTGTAGTGTAGAGTAGTATTATCCCTGTAGTATAGAGTAGTATTATCCCTGTAGTATAGAGTAGTATTATCCCTGTAGTATAGAATAGCATTATCCCTGTAGTATTATCCCTGTAGTATTATCCCTGTAGTATTATCCCTGTAGTATAGAGTATTATCCCTGTAGTATAGAGTAGTATTATCCCTGTAGTATAGAGTAGTATTATCCCTGTAGTATAGAGTAGTATTATCCCTGTGGTATAGAGTAGTATTATCCCTGTAGTATAGAGTAGTATTATCCCTGTAGTATAGAGTAGTATTATCCCTGTAGTATATATCAGTATTATCCCTGTAGTATAGAGTAGTATTATCCCTGTAGTATAGAGTAGTATTATCCCTGTAGTATAGAGTAGTATTATCCCTGTAGTATAGAGTAGTATTATCCCTGTAGTATAGAGTAGTATTATCCCTGTAGTATAGAGTAGTATCATCCCTGTAGTATAGAGCAGTATTATCCCTGTAGTATAGAGTAGTATTATCCCTGTGGTATAGAGTAGTATTATCCCTGTAGTATAGAGCAGTATTATCCCTGTAGTATAGAGTAGTATTATCCCTGTATTATAGAGTAGTATTATCCCTGTAGTATAGAGCATTATAGAGTAGTATTATCCCTGTATTATCCCTGTAGTATAGAGTAGTATTATCCCTGTATTATAGAGTAGTATTATCCCTGTAGTATAGAGTAGTATTATCCCTGTAGTATTATATTATCCCTGTAGTATAGAGTAGTATTATCCCTGTATTATAGAGTAGTATTATCCCTGTAGTATAGAGTAGTATTATCCCTGTAGTATAGAGTAGTATTATCCCTGTATTATAGAGTAGTATTATCCCTGTAGTATAGAGTAGTATTATCCCTGTAGTATAGAGTAGTATTATCCCTGTAGTATTATCCCTGTAGTATAGAGTAGTATTATCCCTGTATTATAGAGTAGTATTATCCCTGTAGTATAGAGTAGTATTATCCCTGTAGTATAGAGTAGTATTATCCCTGTATTATAGAGTAGTATTTTCCCTGTAGTATAGAGTAGTATTATCCCTGTAGTATTATCCCTGTAGTATTATCCCTGTAGTATAGAGTAGTATTATCCCTGTAGTATAGAGTAGTATTATCCCTGTAGTATAGAGTAGTATTATCCCTGTAGTATAGAGTAGTATTATCCCTGTGGTATAGAGTAGTATTATCCCTGTAGTATTATCCCTGTAGTATAGAGTAGTATTATCCCTGTAGTATAGAGTAGTATTATCGCTGTAGTATAGAGTAGTATTATCCCTGTAGTATAGAGTAGTATTATCCCTGTAGTATAGAGTAGTATTATCCCTGTAGTATAGAGTAGTATTATCCCTGTAGTATAGATCATTATTTTCCCTGTAGTATAGATCAGTATACTACATTCTAGCTCTACTACCCATGATGCAGTATTATCCCTGTAGTATAGATCAGTATACTACATTCTAGCTCTACTACCCATGATGCAGTATTATCCCTGTAGTATAGAGTAGTATTATCCCTGTAGTATAGAGTAGTGTTATCCCTGTAGTATAGAGTAGTATTATCCCTGTAGTATAGAGTAGTATTATCCCTGTAGTATAGAGTAGTGTTATCCCTGTAGTATAGAGTAGTATACTACATTCTAGCTCTACTACCCATGATGCAGTATTATCCCTGTAGTATAGAGTAGTATTACCCTGTAGTATAGAGTAGTATTATCCCTGTAGTATAGATCATTATTTTCCCTGTAGTATAGAGTAGTATTATCCCTGTAGTATAGAGTAGTATACTACGTTCTAGCTCTACTACCCATGATGCAGTATTATCCCTGTAGTATAGAGTAGTATTATCCCTGTAGTATAGAGTAGTATTATCCCTGTAGTATAGAGTAGTGTTATCCCTGTAGTATAGAGTAGTATACTACGTTCTAGCTCTACTACCCATGATGCAGTATTATCCCTGTAGTATAGAGTAGTATTATCCCTGTAGTATAGAGCAGTATTATCCCTGTAGTATAGAGTAGTGTTATCCCTGTAGTATAGAGTAGTATTATCCCTGTAGTATAGAGTAGTGTTATCCCTGTAGTATAGAGTAGTGTTATCCCTGTAGTATAGAGTAGTATACTACGTTCTAGCTCTACTACCCATGATGCAGTATTATCCCTGTAGTATAGAGTAGTATTATCCCTGTAGTATAGAGTAGTATTATCCCTGTAGTATAGAGTAGTGTTATCCCTGTAGTATAGAGTAGTATTATCCCTGTAGTATAGAGTAGTATTATCCCTGTAGTATAGAGTAGTGTTATCCCTGTAGTATAGAGTAGTATACTACGTTCTAGCTCTACTACCCATGATGCAGAAGTCATGTATATTGAAGTTTCTGAGATTAATGGATCCAGTCAGAGGACTGTGACACTGACAGGTTGTTAAGTTCATATGAAACGTTCCTAATTAGTGTTCTCTAATCACAGCACACTTTTCGTTAGTCACATACAGTTCAGAAAAACCTTACAATTAACGGAGCAGTGTTTTTCTGAATATATTTGTGAAACGGCTTAAAGATCTAGAAGGATCCTGGCTCGCGATGCCGCTACATCTGATGTATTATAGCTAATTAATACATGAAGAGAAAAGAGGGGAGGGGGAGGAGGGGAGAGGGGGAAGGAGGGAGAGACGGGGAGAGAGGAGAGGGAAGGGGGGCGAGAGGGAAGGGGGGAGAGAGGGGAGGGGGGGCGAGAGGTAAGGGGGGAGAGAGCGGATGTGGGTCGAGAGGGAAGGGGGAGAGAGGGGAGGGGGTGATAGACGGGATACTCTGTCTGTTCCTTCCTAACCCTCGTTGCATCTGCTGTTGCTAACTCAACAGCTAGGAGGTATCACTTCTGTAGTGAATAAGAGTTCAAAGTTCATACCATTCGCAACCAAAGCTCACGCTCATGTTGGCTTCGTTCTGTAGTTATTATCTGAACCATTCTGACATCGGACCGTCGTCCTCGGAACAGGAGGTTATATTGTCGTCAAGGGCTTATATTGGAAGGGAGAGGAGGGCATGTTTGAAAAGTTTTATAGCCCATGTCCCTTCACAGGGGCTGATTGAGCAGAGCCCTGTCTTATGAAAACCCAAATCTCACATTTTAGAAGCTAAAATCACATTTCATCCCATCACGAATAATTTCATATTCAAACATTTAAATTGAACAACAATTCCATGTGAATCTGATAACTCTGATGTGTAGACTTTCCACTGTAGAGTTTGTCATCTTATCATTGATGAGAATGTCTCAGATGACAACCGAACTGACATCATATTCATTAAGTACCACCGCATATGTTCAAATGGTTGGATTACCAGAATATAGTTCATTTCCCCCCACCTTCTGATGTTCCCAGAATCTCTGTGTTAACCAAGGGGTTTTGCAAATGTAACATCAGTAGGGTAGAGAGAGGAAACAGGGGGGAAGAGGTATTTATGACTGTCATAAACCTACCCCCAGGCCAACGTCATGACATGAATATGATATGTAGTTTATAGAATGAAAGAACATCAGTCTCTCTCTCTGTCTGTCTGTCTGTCTCTCTCTCTCTCTCTCTCTCTCTCTGTCTCTCTCTCTCTCCCTCTTTCTCTCTCACCCTCTCTCACCAACTGGTTTCCCAGCTCTTCCCTCCAATGCTAAATGTAATCTGAAATTAGTATTAATTGTTACTAAGAAAGGAGCCTGAGTAATTTAAATCTTCATGGATACACTTGAATCAGAATGACATCCTTAAGCAGAGCTCCACCACGGGGCGTCTGAGCTGACAGAGAGCTGAGAGTCTTACTCCTGCATCCTGCTGACTAGATCTAATCATTACAACCCAATCATCAACCTCCTTTTTTCACCCTCTCTCTCTTTCACATTCATTATTTATTTCTCTCTGAATGAACTGATCTCCCTCTCCCCTCCCCTCTCTCTCTCTCTCCTCTCTCTCTCTCTTTCTCCCCTCTCTCTCTCTCTCTCTCTCGCGCGCTCTATATCAATTCAATTCAATTCAAGGTCTTTATTGGCATGGGAAACATGTGTTAACATTGCCAAAGCAAGTGAGGTAGATAATATATAAAGTGAATATATAAAGTGAAATAAACAATAAAAATGAACAGTAAACATTACACATACAGAGGTTTCAAAACAGTAAAGACATTACAAATGTCATATTATATATATATACAGTGTTTTAACAGTGTACAAATGGTTAAAGGACACAAGATAAAATAAATAAGCATAAATATGGGTTGTATTTACAATGGTGTATCTCTATCTCTCCCCTCTCTCTCCACTCGCTCTCTCTTTCTCCCCTCTCTCTCTCGGTTTCTCTCTCTCGGTTTCTATATCTCTATCTCTCCTCTCTCTCTCCCCTCTCTCTCTCGGTTTCTCTCTCTCTCGGTTTCTCTCCGTCGTTGCTGTTGGCATCTGGTCCTAGACCTTCTCGCTTGGCTCCTGTCTGTGGGTAAAGGACATGGAGAGAAGGGGGAGGTGGGGCTGAGGAGTGGGAGAGACTAGAGAGGGTGAGACATGGGGTTGGACAGTGGGAGAGGCTAGAGGGGGTGAGACATGGGGTTGGACAGTGGGATAGGCTAGAGGGGGTGAGACTTGGGGGTTGGATGGTGGGAGAGGCTAGAGGGGGTGAGACTTGGGGGTTGGATGGTGGGAGAGGCTAGAGGGGGTGAGACTTGGGGGTTGGATGGTGGGAGATGCTCGAGGGGAGGAAACATGGGGGTCAGATGGTGGGAGAGGCTAGAGGGGGTTGGAACAGTGGGGTGAGCAACGTGATCTCTCTACTCTCCCTCTTCTCCCTCCCTGGCCCCCTATCTATCTCTCTCTACTCTCCCTCTTCTCCCCCCCTGGCCCCCTCTCTATCTCTCTCTACTCTCCCTCTTCTCCCTCCCTGGCCCTGTTCACCCTGAGGAGTGAGGGAGTAGAGCTTTAAAAGCCTCATTAATAAGCCCTATTGTCCAGACCAGCAGCCGGAGCCGTGGGCAGCTGTTGCTTTGTGGCTGCATCTTGTTTCCTACTTAGAGGGAAAGAAACGACTGAATAGTCCAGATAGTGAATAGTCAAGGATAGGGATAATTTACCCCCCCTACCTCTCTGCTGCTCTGTGTGAACACAGGAGGTTAGGGGGGGGGGGGGGGGGGGCTGCTTCTTGTTGCTATGATGGGGGTGATCGGGGTGAAGGAAAGGGGTGAGGGGTGAAGGATAGGGGTGAGGCTGTTGTGTTTTCCCATAATGCCGCTGCGTGCTGAACAACAGTAGGGACCAACTGAAGGCAGAATGAAACGACAGATGGAGCAGTCCAATCCTTAATTATCCTCCTCCTATTTCTCTCTACCTCTCACATCTCTCCCCCTCTCTCCTCCTCTCCCCCTCTCACATCTCTCTCCCTCTATCCTCCTCTCCCCCTCTCACATCTCTCCTCGCTTCCTCCTCTCACATCTCTCTCCCTCTATCCTCCTCTCCCCCTCTCACATCTCTCCCCTTCTCTCCTCGTTTCCCCCTCTCACATCTCTCCCCTTCTCTTCTCGTTTCCCCCTCACATCTCTCTCCTTCTCTCCTCCTATCCCTCTCTCACATCTCTCCCCCTCCCACATCTCTCTCCTCCTCTCCCCCTCTCACATCTCTCCCCTTCTCTCCTCGTTTCCCCCTCTCACATCTCTCCTCCTCTCCCCCTTTCACATCTATCCCCCTCTCTCCTCGGAACCCCCTCTCACATCCCTCTCCCCCTCTCACATCTCTCCCCTTCTCCTCTTTTCTCCCTCTCACATCTCTCCCCCTCTCCTCTTTTCTCCCTCTCTCTTCGTTTCTTCCTCTCACATCCTCACATCTCTCCCCTTCTCTCCTCGCTTCCCCCTCTCACATCTATCTCCCTCTCTCCTCGTTTCCTCCTCTCACATCCTCACATCTCTCCTCTTTTCTCCCTCTCACATTTATCCCCCTCTCACATCTATCTCCCTCTCTCCTCGTTTCCTCCTCTCACATCCTCACATCTCTCCTTGTTTCTCCCTCTCACATTTATCCCCCTCTCACATCTATCTCCCTCTCTCTTCGTTTCCGATTCCCCCTCTCATTCTCTCTCCTATCCCTCAGTCTTTTTTCACCTCTAAACCTCTCCCTCTCTCCCCCGTTTCCACCCGTATCTATGAGACTGTGTCAGCGTTCACCCGTATCTGAGACTGTGTCAGCGTTCACCCGTATCTATGAGACTGTGTCAGCGTTCACCCGTATCTATGAGACTGTGTCAGCGTTCACCCGTATCTATGAGACTGTGTCAGCGTTCACCCGTATCTATGAGACTGTGTCAGCGTTCACCCGTATCTATGAGACTGTGTCAACGTTCACCCATATCTATGAGACTGTGTCAGCGTTCACCCGTATCTATGAGACTGTCAGCGTTCACCCGTATCTATGAGACTGTGTCAGCATCCACCCGTATCTATGAGACTGTGTCAGCGTTCACCCGTATCTATGAGACTGTGTCAGCATCCACCCGTATCTATGAGACTGTGTCAGCGTTCACCCGTATCTATGAGACTGTCAGCGTTCACCCGTATCTATGAGACTGTGTCAGCATCCACCCGTATCTATGAGACTGTGTCAGCGTTCACCCTTATCTATGAGACTGTGTCTTCGTTCATATTTCAGGCTCTGCCTGGCCTTAACCAAACCTCTCAGGATGTCTAGACAGAGAGTTAACAGTCTGGCTCTGCCTGGCCTTAACCAAACCTCTCAGGATGTTTAGACAGAGAGTTAACAGTCTTCAGGAGTAATAAGAGATGCTTACTGGTGCCTAGGTAAATGTAATCCAGATTAGATCACAGAGTCTATGTAGATTAGATCACTGAGCCTATGTAAATGTAATCCAGATTAGATCACTGAGCCTAGGTAGATGTAATCCAGATTAGACCACTGAGTCTATGTAGATGTAATCCAGGTTAGATCACTGAGCCTATGTAAATGTAATCCAGATTAGATCACTGAGCCTAGGTAGATGTAATCCAGATTAGACCACTGAGTCTATGTAGATGTAATCCAGGTTAGACCACTGAGTCTATGTAGATGTAATCCAGATTAGATCACTGAGCCTAGGTAGATGTAATCCAGATTAGACCACTGAGCCTATGTAGATGTAATCCAGATTAGACCACTGAGCCTATGTAGAGGTAATCCAGATTAGACCACTGAGCCTATGTAGATGTAATCCAGATTAGACCACTGAGCCTAGGTAAATGTAATCCAGATTAGACCACTGAGTCTATGTAGAGGTAATCCAGATTAGACCACTGAGCCTATGTAGATGTAATCCAGGTTAGACCACTGAGTCTATGTAGATGTAATCCAGATTAGACCACTGAGCCTATGTAGATGTAATCCAGATTAGACCACTGAGCCTATGTAGAGGTAATCCAGATTAGACCACTGAGCCTATGTAGATGTAATCCAGATTAGACCACTGAGCCTAGGTAAATGTAATCCAGATTAGACCACTGAGTCTATGTAGATGTAATCCAGATTAGACCACTGAGCCTATGTAGATGTAATCCAGATTACACCACTGAGCTATAGCTGTATATGGAGAAACGAAACAAAGAGAAGAGAAGAAGCCTGGAGACATCGATGCTGTAATCTGAGCATGAATAAACATCAATGTCAGCGGGACGATCGCCCGCGGTAACACAATGTTTATCATGGAGATTGGGGGAAGTAACAACAGGGAATATTATGTCAAATAAAAAGTGTGTGTGTGTGTGTGTGTGTGTGTGTGTGTGTGTGTGTGTGTGGCGAAACAGATAATTAAGATATGGGACATAAATACGTGCGTTAAACATGCAAATCAGTTCTTAGCCCTCATTAGCATCTCTGCTCTCTGCCTGTTCTTTAGCATGCTAATCCCTAATGCTAAATAAAGAGCCCAGTCACTAGCCACCACTGAGCTCTGGCCCGGGCTCCAGCTATCTGGGGTTATGAACCTTGAGAGTGTGTGTGTGTTTGAGAAGAGGGTCATCTGTAATTACTCCGTCCAGCAGTAATGGAGCTGAACGTCCTTAGCATAGGGCTCCCTCTCTCCCGAGACGCTCGCTAAGCTTACCCCTGAGATATATACAGAGAGAGAGACCCCTGAGATATATACAGAAAGAGAGAGACCCCTGAGATATATACAGAAAGAGAGAGACCCCTGAGATATATACAGAGAGAGCGAGAGACCCCTGAGATATATATATAGAGAGAGATAGACCCCTGAGCTATATATATAGAGAGAGAGACCCCTGAGATATATATAGAGAGAGAGACCCCTGAGATATATACAGAGAGAGATACCCCTTAGATATATACAGAGAGAGAGACCCCTGAGATATATACAGAGAGAGAGACCCCTGAGATATATACAGAGATAGAGACCCCTGAGATAAATATATATAGAGAGAGAGAGACCTCTGAGATATATACAGAGAGAGAGACCCCTGAGATATATATATATAGAGAGAGAGAGAGACCCCTGAGATATATACAGAGAGAGAGACCCCTGAGATATATACAGAGAGAGAGACCCCTGAGATATATACAGAGAGAGAGAGACCCCTGAGATATATACAGAGAGAGAGAGACCCCTGAGATATATACAGAGAGAGAGACCCCTGAGATATATATATATATAGAGAGAGAGAGACCCCTGAGATATATACAGAGAGACCCCTGAGATATATATATATATATAGAGAGAGAGAGACCCCTGAGATATATACAGAGAGAGAGAGAGACCCCTGAGATATATACAGAGAGAGAGAGACCCCTGAGATATATACAGAGAGAGAGAGAGAGAGACCCCTGAGATATATATAGAGAGAGAAACCCCTGAGATATATATATATATAGAGAGAGAGAGAGACCCCTGATATATATATATAGAGAGAGACCCCTGAGATATATATATATATATAGAGAGAGAGAGAGACCCCTGAGATATATGTATAGAGAGATAGACACCTGAGATATATATATATATAGAGAGAGAGAGAGACCCCTGAGATATATATGTATAGAGAGAGAGAGACCCCTGAGATATATATATATAGAGAGAGAGAGACCCCTGAGATATATACAGAGAGAGAGAGACCCCTGAGATATATATATATATATATAGAGAGAGAGACCACTGAGATATATACAGAGAGAGAGAGACCCCTGAGATATATACAGAGAGAGAGAGACCCCTGAGATATATGAGAGATAGAGAGACCCCTGAGATATATATGTATATATATATATATATATAGAGAGAGAGAGACCCCTGAGATTTATACAGAGAGAGAGACCCCTGAGATTCATACAGAGAGAGAGACCCCTGAGATATATACAGAGAGAGAGACCCCTGAGATATATATAGAGAGAAACCCCTGAGATATATATATATATATAGAGAGAGAGAGAGAGAGACCCCTGAGATATATATAGAGAGAGAAACCCCTGAGATATATATAGAGAGAGACCCCTGATATATATATATAGAGAGAGAGACCCCTGAGATATATATATATATAGAGAGAGAGAGAGACCCCTGAGATATATATATATAGACACCTGAGAGATATATAGAGAGAGAGGTCAGCTGGATGGAGATTTTCCCTGAGACAGAGTACTTCTGGTTGGGTTGTGTGAGCCGTCTCAGATTTAACACAGTTTAAAATAGACAGAGATACCTTGTGTTCTAGAGCTGAGAGATGGTGGGGCTCATAATGACCACCTCACCCTGGGGTCACCCTGTCCTGGTACATAAACACCTCACCCTGGGGTTAACCTGTCCTGGTACATACACACCTCACCCTGCGTTTACCCTGTCCTGGTACATAAACACCTCACCCTGTCCTGGTACATAAACACCTCACCCTGGGGTTAACCTGTCCTGGTACATACACACCTCACCCTGGGGTTAACCTGTCCTGGTACATACACACCTCACCCTGGGGTTACCCTGTCCTGGTTCATAAACACCTCACCCTGGGGTCACCCTGTCCTGGTACATAAACACCTCACCCTGGGGTTAACCTGTCCTGGTACATACACACCTCACCCTGGGGTTACCCTGTCCTGGTTCATAAACACCTCACCCTGGGGTCACCCTGTCCTGGTTCATAAACACCTCACCCTGGGGTCACCCTGTCCTGGTACATACACACCTCACCCTGGGGTTACCCTGTCCTGGTACATAAACACCTCACCCTGGGGTCACCCTGTCCTGGTACATAAACACCTCACCCTGGGGTCACCCTGTCCTGGTACATACACACCTCACCCTGGGGTCACCCTGTCCTGGTACATAAACACCTCACCCTGGGGTTAACCTGTCCTGGTACATACACACCTCACCCTGGGGTTACCCTGTCCTGGTACATAAACACCTCACCCCAGGGTCACCCTGTCCTGGTACATAAACACCTCACCCTGGGGTCACCCTGTCCTGGTACATAAACACCTCACCCTGGGGTCACCCTGTCCTGGTACATAATCACCTCACCCTGGGGTTACCCTGTCCTGGTACATAAACACCTCACCCTGGGGTCACCCTGTCCTGGTACATAAACACCTCACCCTGGGGTCACCCTGTCCTGGTACATAAACACCTCACCCCGGGGTCACCCTGTCCTGGTACATAAACACCTCACCCTGGGGTCACCCTGTCCTGGTACATAAACACCTCACCCTGGGGTTACCCTGTCCTGGTACATAAACACCTCACCCCGGGTTCACCCTGTCCTGGTACATAAACACCTCACCCTGGGGTCACCCTGTCATGGTATATACACACCTCACCCTGGGGTCACCCTGTCCTGGTACATACACACCTCACCCTGGGGTTACCCTGTCCTGGTACATACACACCTCACCCTGGGGTCACCCTGTCCTGGTTGCTCCACTCGACAGCTGTAGAGTCATTAGAGCAGAGTAGGGAGTTTGGTTCTCTGTGTTCAGAGAGGGTAAACACTGCTTTAAAATATATGAAACAGAATTAATCATTTACACTAGGGCTTGAGAGGCCAAATGAAATGTTAGCTGTTAGCTTTTGGTGAGGCTTTCAAAAAGGCAATTAACAATTTAGCTTTATTTTGGCTAAGCTCTTGAAATATTAATTTAGTTGAGTGTAGCTACGCCGTGTATCGTTTAATGTGAGTTCACTGTTTTACACACACCTCCCTAATGAGTTGAATGGATGGGAGCTGACAGGTTGTTCAGAGCTGCAGTCGATACTTCATCCTCCTCTACGTTAAGGCAGAGAGATAAACGTGGCCCGGATGTTCCTCTTTACAGCACCACTCACATCCACAGTGGTACAGGATGTTCCTCTTTACAGCACCACTCACATCCACAGTGGTACAGGATGTTCCCTCTACAGCACCACTCACATCCACAGTGGTACAGGATGTTCCTCTTTACAGCACCACTCACATCCACAGTGGAACAGGATGTTCCTCTTTACAGCACCACTCACATCCACAGTGGTACAGGATGTTCCTCTTTACAGCACCACTCACATCCACAGTGGTACAGGATGTTCCTCTTTACAGGACCACTCACATCCACAGTAGAACAGGATGTTCCTCTTTACAGCACCACTCACATCCACAGTGGTACAGGATATTCCTCTTTACAGCACCACTCACATCCACAGTGGAATACGATGTTCCCTCTACAGCACCACTCACATCCACAGTGGTACAGGATGTTCCCTCTACAGCACCACTCACATCCACAGTGGTACAGGATGTTCCTCTTTACAGCACCACTCACATCCACAGTGGTACAGGATGTTCCTCTTTACAGCACCACTCACATCCACAGTGGCACAGGATGTTCCTCTTTACAGGACCACTCACATCCACAGTAGAACAGGATGTTCCTCTTTACAGCACCACTCACATCCACAGTGGTACAGGATGTTCCTCTTTACAGCACCACTCACATCCACAGTGGTACAGGATGTTCCCTCTACAGCACCACTCACATCCACAGTGGTACAGGATGTTCCTCTTTACAGCACCACTCACATCCACAGTGGAACAGGATGTTCCTCTTTACAGCACCACTCACATCCACAGTGGTACAGGATGTTCCTCTTTACAGCACCACTCACATCCACAGTGGTACAGGATGTTCCTCTTTACAGGACCACTCACATCCACAGTAGAACAGGATGTTCCTCTTTACAGCACCACTCACATCCACAGTGGTACAGGATATTCCTCTTTACAGCACCACTCACATCCACAGTGGAATACGATGTTCCCTCTACAGCACCACTCACATCCACAGTGGTACAGGATGTTCCCTCTACAGCACCACTCACATCCACAGTGGTACAGGATGTTCCTCTTTACAGCACCACTCACATCCACAGTGGTACAGGATGTTCCTCTTTACAGCACCACTCACATCCACAGTGGCACAGGATGTTCCTCTTTACAGGACCACTCACATCCACAGTAGAACAGGATGTTCCTCTTTACAGCACCACTCACATCCACAGTGGTACAGGATATTCCTCTTTACAGCACCACTCACATCCACAGTGGAACACGATGTTCCCTCTACAGCACCATTCACATCCACAGTGGTACAGGATGTTCCCTCTACAGCACCACTCACATCCACAGTGGTACAGGATGTTCCTCTTTACAGCACCACTCACATCCACAGTGGAACACGATGTTCCCTCTACAGCACCATTCACATCCACAGTGGTACAGGATGTTCCCTCTACAGCACCACTCACATCCACAGTGGTACAGGATGTTCCTCTTTACAGCACCACTCACATCCACAGTGGTACAGGATATTCCTCTTTACAGCACCACTCACATCCACAGTGGAACACGATGTTCCCTCTACAGCACCATTCACATCCACAGTGGTACAGGATGTTCCTCTACAGCACCACTCACATCCACAGTGGTACAGGATGTTCCTCCTTACAGCACCACTCACATCCACAGTGGTACAGGATGTTCCTCTTTACAGCACCACTCACATCCACAGTGGTACAGGATGTTCCTCTTTACAGCACCACTCACATCCACAGTGGAACACGATGTTCCCTCTACAGCACCATTCACATCCACAGTGGTACAGGATGTTCCCTCTACAGCACCACTCACATCCACAGTGGTACAGGATGTTCCTCTTTACAGCACCACTCACATCCACAGTGGAACACGATGTTCCCTCTACAGCACCATTCACATCCACAGTGGTACAGGATGTTCCCTCTACAGCACCACTCACATCCACAGTGGTACAGGATGTTCCTCTTTACAGCACCACTCACATCCACAGTGGTACAGGATGTTCCTCTTTACAGCACCACTCACATCCACAGTGGTACAGGATGTTCCTCTTTACAGCACCACTCACATCCACAGTAGAACAGGATGTTCCTCTTTACAGCACCACTCACATCCACAGTGGTACAGGATATTCCTCTTTACAGCACCACTCACATCCACAGTGGTACAGGATGTTCCTCTTTACAGCACCACTCACATCCACAGTGGTACAGGATGTTCCGCTTTACAGCACCACTCACATCCACAGTGGTACAGGATGTTCCGCTTTACAGCACCACTCACATCCACAGTGGTACAGGATGGTCCTCTCTACAGCACCACTCACATCTACAGTGGTACAGGATGTTCCTCTACAGCACCACTCACATCCACAGTGGAACAGGATGTTCCCTCTACAGCACCACTCACATCCACAGTGGTACAGGACGTTCCCTCTACAGCACCACTCACATCCACAGTGGAACATGATGTTCCCCCTACAGCACCACAGGATGTTCCCCCTACAGCACCACTCACATCCACAGTGGTACAGGATACATATTTGGCTATATACTGGGTAGTTTAGCTTCTCCTGGAGCGTAGGCCAGCTTCACTACGTACTGGGTAGTTGTACTTCTCCTGGAGCGTAGGCCAGCTTCACTACATACTGGGTAGTTGTACTTCTCCTGGAGCGTAGGCCAGCTTCACTACGTACTGGGTAGTTGTACTTCTCCTGGAGCGTAGGCCAGCTTCACTACGTACTGGGTAGTTGTACTTCTCCTGGAGCGTAGGCCAGCTTCACTACGTACTGGGTAGTTGTACTTCTCCTGGAGCGTAGGCCAGCTTCACTACGTACTGGGTAGTTGTACTTCTCCTGGAGCGTAGGCCAGCTTCACTACGTGCTGGGTAGTTGTACTTCTCCTGGAGCGTAGGCCAGCTTCACTACATACTGGGTAGTTGAACTTCTCCTGGAGCGTAGGCCAGCTTCACTACGTACTGGGTAGTTTAGCTTCTCCTGGAGCGTAGACCAGCTTCACCACAATCAATCAATCAATCAAATTTATTTTATATAGCCCTTCGTACATCAGCTGATATCTCAAAGTGCTGTACAGAAACCCAGCCTAAAACCCCAAACAGCAAGCAATGCAGGTGAAGAAGCACGGTGGCTAGGAAAAACTCCCTAGAAAGGCCAAAACCTAGGAAGAAACCTAGAGAGGAACCAGGCTATGTGGGGTGGCCAGTCCTCTTCTGGCTGTGCCGGGTGGAGATTATAACAAAACATGGTCAAGATGTTCAAATGTTCATAAATGACCAGCATGGTCGAATAATAATAAGGCAGAATAGTTGAAACTGGAGCAGCAGCACAGTCAGGTGGACTGGGGACAGCAAGGAGTCATCATGTCAGGTATTCCTGGGGCATGGTCCTAGGGCTCAGGTCCTCCGAGAGAGAGAAAGAAAGAGAGAATTAGAGAGAGCATATGTGGGATGGCCAGTCCTCTTCTGGCAGTGCCGGGTGGAGATTATAACAGAACATGGCCAAGATGTTCAAATGTTCATAAATGATCAGCATGGTCGAATAATAATAAGGCAGAACAGTTGAAACTGGAGCAGCAGCACAGCCAGGTGGACTGGGGACAGCAAGGAGTCATCATGTCAGGTAGTCCTGGGGCATGGTCCTAGGGCTCAGGTCCTCCGAGAGAGAGAAAGAGAGAAGGAGAGAATTAGAGAACGCACACTTAGATTCACACAGGACACCGAATAGGACAGGAGAAGTACTCCAGATATAACAAACTGACCCTAGCCCCCCGACACATAAACTACTGCAGCATAAATACTGGAGGCTGAGACAGGAGGGGTCAGGACTGTACTGTACGTACTGGGTAGTTGAACTTCTCCTGGAGTGTAGGCCAGCTTCACTACGTACTGGGTAGTTGAACTTCTCCTGGAGCGTAGGCCAGCTTCACTACGTACTGGTGAGTTGTACTTCTCTTGGAGCGTAGGCCAGCTTCACTACGTACTGGGGAGTTGTACTTCTCCTGGAGCGTAGGCCAGCTTCAGTACATACTGGGTAGTTGAACTTCTCCTGGAGCGTAGGCCAGCTTCACTACGTACTGGGTAGTTGAATTTCTCCTGGAGCGTAGGCCAGCTTCACTACGTACTGGGTAGTTTAGCTTCTCCTGGAGCGTAGACCAGCTTCACCACGTACTGGGTAGTTGAACTTCTCCTGGAGTGTAGGCCAGCTTCACTACGTACTGGGTAGTTGAACTTCTCCTGGAGCGTAGGCCAGCTTCACTACGTACTGGGGAGTTGTACTTCTCCTGGAGCGTAGGCCAGCTTCACTACGTACTGGGTAGTTGTGCTTCTCCTGGAGCGTAGGCCAGCTTCACTATGTACTGGGTAGTTGTACTTCTCCTGGAGCGTAGGCCAGCTTCACTACATACTGGGTACTTCTCCTGGAGCGTAGGCCAGCTTCAAGAGGTTTCTATCTTATTCAGTCCTCGGACATGATACATCGTATGCTGCAGATATAATGTCACGTTACGGTTGACAACAGCAAGGAGAACATGATCTCTGTCCAAGGCAGACAAAACATTCCCCAGCCAATGGAGCTGTTCCAAACCTCTGCCTGACGTCCGAGTCCTGCCACACTGTTGGCTTGGGGTTAGTAGTGTTAGTGACAGGCAGACGACAGACACTTGGCTCAGGGAGGGTTGGGTTAGTAGAGTTACTAACAGGCAGACGGCCTCAGACCTCCCCTGCGGCCTCCCCTGCCCTCGTCCCTCTGTTCCTGGGCCAGCAGCCTGCCTCCCTGCCCCAGCCCTCTCCTGTCCTCCCACCCCCGTCACTGGGCCAGCAGCCTGCCTCCCTGCTCCAGCCTGATGTTTTGTTTGGAGAGGGTTAGGCAAAGCACTCAGCTGCCCCCCTCGTCATGACTGCCTGCACCCACTGCATCTGCCCTCCCCCCCCCCATGTTTGGGACTCTACCTTTCCACCTCTCCCCCTTTCCACCTCTCCCCCCCTGCTTGTTCAGGGACACACCCTCCAGTCCTCTCCACCCTGTTGCTCTAAACCCAGAGATCCCTCTCTATTCCCTGTCTCTTTCCACACCAGCCCTGTTTCCATCCCTCTCTCTGCTTCTCCCTTGTCCTTCCCTTGTGAGATCTCGTGTGCGTTTACAGGTTGTTTTTTGTAGGAATGTATTTATGAACATCAGCCTCCGCAACAATCCACCCGTGAATGTATGACATCAAGCCTTCCTGTAGATGGGTTCTAATGGGGCTGCTGTGGAAAGAACATAGAGGAAGCAGGTCACAGTAACACAGCGTTAATCTCATTGAACCACATGCAGGTGATGGAAATGTCAGCCTGACACTCACATCCTGTTTTCTTTGCCGTGGTTAACGATGGAGTCCTCTCTTCAGTTCATACAGGTTCATTATATATATTATTTTTGTTTTGACTAGTTTACCCTCTATTACCTTGCTATGAGCACTCCCATTGGGAGGCAAGGTTCCTTATGTACCCCTGTTGAATCTGTTATGATATTCAGTTTGTTTGGCTGTGTGTTTTTACAAGTTATCCGACGCTATAGGCAAGGATCTGATATGCCCGTACAGAAACTATTTTCTAAGTCAAATTGTCTGTCTTTACTTATCCTCCTCAGTGAGACACAGGACTAGGAGGCTCCCTTCATTGTTCTCCAGATTCAAAACCGCTTGCTGAAGCCCTCTGCCAAAAATAACATGACTGAATCCAAGGTTATGAAATAACTTTTAAAAAAGTCACTATATCAAAGAGGCAGATTCAATCTCAGACCTGGCCTCAGTGCCGGTGTGGGATTCAACGTCTAGGTCAACAAGTCTCCACAGAGGTTCTCCAGTGTTCTTTACTGCAAATTCCGAGAATGAAGATTGGTATTGTAGACCCAAGGTTCTTGTGGTAGACCCAAGGTTCTTGTGGTAGACCCAAGGTTGTTATTGTAGACCCAAGGTTGTTATTGTAGACCCAAGGTTGTTATTGTAGACCCAAGGTTGTTATTGTAGACCCAAGGTTGTTATTGTAGACCCAAGGTTCTTGTGGTAGACCCAAGGTTGTTATTGTAGACCCAAGGTTGTTATTGTAGACCCAAGGTTGTTATTGTAGACCCAAGGTTCTTCTGGTAGACCCAAGGTTGTTATTGTAGACCCACGGTTGTTGTGGTAGACCCACGGTTGTTGTGGTAGACCCACGGTTGTTATTGTAGACCCAAGGTTGTTATTGTAGACCCAAGGTTGTTATTGTAGACCCAAGGTTGTTGTTGTAGACCCAAGGTTGTTATTGTAGACCCAAGGTTGTTATTGTAGACCCAAGGTTGTTATTGTAGACCCAAGGTTGTTATTGTAGACCCAAGGTTGTTATTGTAGACCCAAGGTTGTTATTGTAGACCCAAGGTTGTTATTGTAGACCCAAGGTTGTTATTGTAGATCCAAGGTTGTTATTGTAGACCCAAGGTTGTTATTGTAGACCCAAGGTTCTTGTGGTAGGCCCAATGTTGTTATTGTAGACCCAATGTTGTTATTGTAGACCCAATGTTGTTATTGTAGACCCAAGGTTGTTATTGTAGACCCAAGGTTGTTATTGTAGACCCAAGGTTGTTGTTGTAGACCCAAGGTTGTTATTGTAGACCCAAGGTTCTTGTGGTAGACCCACGGTTGTTATTGTAGACCCAAGGTTGTTATTGTAGACCCAAGGTTATTATTGTAGACCCAAGGTTATTATTGTAGACCCAAGGTTATTATTGTAGACCCAAGGTTGTTATTGTAGACCCAAGGTTATTATTGTAGACCCAAGGTTGTTATTGTAGACCCAAGGTTATTATTGTAGACCCAAGGTTCTTGTTGTAGACCCAAGGTTATTATTGTAGGCCCAAAGTTATTATTGTAGACCCACAGTTATTATTGTAGACCCAATGTTATTATTGTAGACCCAAAGTTATTATTGTAGACCCAAGGTTATTATTGTAGACCCAAGGTTATTATTGTAGACCCAAGGTTATTATTGTAGACCCAAAGTTATTATTGTAGACCCAAGGTTATTATTGTAGACCCAAGGTTCTTATTGTAGACCCAATGTTCTTATTGTAGACCCAAGGTTATTATTGTAGACTCAAGGTTCTTATTGTAGACCCACAGTTATTATTGTAGACCCAATGTTCTTATTGTAGACCCAATGTTCTTATTGTAGACCCAAAGTTATTATTGTAGACCCAAAATTATTATTGTAGACCCAAGGTTATTATTGTAGACCCAAGGTTATTGTAGTAGACCCAAGGTTCTTATTGTAGACCCAAGGTTATTATTGTAGACCCAAGGTTATTATTGTAGACCCAAGGTTCTTATTGTAGACCCAAGGTTATTATTGTAGACCCAAGGTTATTATTGTAGACCTAAGGTTCTTATTGTAGACCCAAGGTTCTTATTGTAGACCCAAGGTTATTATTGTAGACCCAAAGTTCTTATTGTAGACCCAAAGTTATTATTGTAGACCCACAGTTATTATTGTAGACCCAAGGTTATTATTGTAGACCCAAAGTTATTATTGTAGACCCAAGGTTATTATTGTAGACCCAAGGTTATTATTGTAGACCCAAGGTTATTATTGTAGACCCAAAGTTATTATTGTAGACCCAAGGTTATTATTGTAGACCCAAGGTTCTTATTGTAGACCCAAGGTTCTTATTGTAGACCCAAGGTTATTATTGTAGACTCAAGGTTGTTATTGTAGACCCACAGTTATTATTGTAGACCCAAGGTTCTTATTGTAGACCCAATGTTCTTATTGTAGACCCAAAGTTATTATTGTAGACCCAAAGTTATTATTGTAGACCCAAGGTTATTATTGTAGACCCAAGGTTCTTGTGGAAGGTCATTATTATTTAAATAAAAACATTCTGTATGTGTCCTGTGTTGATTTGGGTTGCCTCTATATGTTGCTACTTCTCTGATGATTATTGATGTTTGGGTTTCAGCCTCTCCGTCTCAGGTTCAGTGTTCAGCCTGCGGGAAATTGACGGTGAAGGATTTCATTGATAATGAATTAGTGTTTCTGACTTGAACAGAACATGGGGAGAATGGAGGGAGGGAGAGCGAGACGAATATTGATGGGGTCTGAGGTCCTCTGAGTGTGAAACAGGGAGCAAGAGAGAGACCTCATTAGCGAGCTACTCACCTGAATACAACCTTACTGTGTGCGTGAGTCTGTGTGCGTGAGTCTGTGTGTGTGTGTGAGTCTGTGTGTGAGTCTGTGTGTGAGTCTGTGTGCATGAGTCTGTGTGTGTGAGTCTGTGTGTGTGAGTCTGTGTGTGTGCGTCTGTGTGTGTGAGTCTGTGTGCATGAGTCTGTGTGCGCGAGTCTGTCTGTGTGAGTGAGTGTGTGCGTGAGTCTGTCTGTGTGCGTGAGTCTGTCTGTGTGCATAAATGAGTCTGTGTGCTCCTTCAGTTTGACTCACTCCCAGCACCATTTATCTGACTCAGTTATTGTAATGATCCCCTGCAGTCAGCATTCACTATAATCAGCCGTTTCCTCTGAATCCTAAATGGGAAGCGATCTGCCATGAGATGGGTTAGTGGTTGACATCCAGGTAGGAGACAGAGACCTGAGTGTTAACTACTTCCATTTGATCTGCGATACGGGCCAATACATTATTATGTTGTTGTAGGGATCTATCAAGGTAGCCTATTTACTAAGGGATTTACTGAGGGATTTACTAAGGGATTTACTGAGGGATTTACTGAGTGATTTACTGAGGGATTTACTGAGGGATTTACTGAGGGATTTACTGAGTGATTTACTGAGTGATTTACTGAGGGATTTACTGAGTGATTTACTAAGGGATTTACTGAGGGATTTACTGAGTGATTTACTGAGGGATTTACTGAGGGATTTACTGAGGGATTTACTGAGGGATTTACTAAGGGATTTACTGAGGGATTTACTGAGTGATTTACTGAGGGATTTACTGAGTGATTTACTGAGGGATTTACTGAGGGATTTACTGAGGGATTTACTGAGTGATTTACTGAGGGATTTACTGAGGGATTTACTGAGGGATTTACTGAGGGATTTACTGAGGGATTTACTGAGTGATTTACGGAGGGATTTACTGAGTGATTTACTGAGGGATTTACTGATGGATTTACTGAGGGACTTACTTAGGGATTTACTGAGGGGTTTACTAATGGACTTACTGAGGGACTTACTTAGGGATTTACTGAGGGGTTTACTAATGGACTTACTGAGGGACTTACTTAGGGATTTACTGAGGGGTTTACTGAGGGATTTACTAAGAGATGTACTAAGGTATTTACTAAGAGGTTACTAAGGTATTTACTAAGAGGTTACTAAGGTATTTACTAAGGTATTTACTAAGAGGTTACTAAGGTATTTACTAAGAGGTTACTAAGGTATTTACTAAGAGGTTACTAAGGTATTTACTAAGGTATTTACTAAGAGGTTACTAAGGTATTTACTAAGAGGTTACTAAGAGGTTACTAAGGTATTTACTAAGAGGTTACTAAGGTATTTACTAAGGTATTTACTAAGGTATTTACTAAGAGGTTACTAAGGTATTTACTAAGAGGTTACTAAAAGAGGTTACTAAGGTATTTACTAAGAGGTTACTAAGGTATTTACTAAGAGGTTACTAAGGTATTTACTAAGAGGTTACTAAGGTATTTACTAAGAGGTTACTAAGGTATTTACTAAGAGGTTACTAAGAGGTTACTAGGGTATTTACTAAGGTATTTACTAAGGTATTTACTAAGAGGTTACTAAAAGAGGTTACTAAGGTATTTACTAAGAGGTTACTAAGGTATTTACTAAGAGGTTACTAAGGTATTTACTAAGAGGTTACTAAGGTATTTACTAAGAGGTTACTAAGGTATTTACTAAGAGGTTACTAAGGTATTTACTAAGAGGTTACTAAGAGGTTACTAAGGTATTTACTAAGAGGTTACTAAAAGAGGTTACTAAGGTATTTACTAAGAGGTTACTAAGGTATTTACTAAGAGGTTACTAAGGTATTTACTAAGAGGTTACTAAGGTATTTACTAAGAGGTTACTAAGGTATTTACTAAGAGGTTACTAAGAGGTTACTAGGGTATTTACTAAGGTATTTACTAAGGTATTTACTAAGGTATTTACTAAGAGGTTACTAAAAGAGGTTACTAAGGTATTTACTAAGAGGTTACTAAGGTATTTACTAAGAGGTTACTAAGGTATTTACTAAGAGGTTACTAAGGTATTTACTAAGAGGTTACTAAGGTATTTACTAAGAGGTTACTAAGGTATTTACTAAGAGGTTACTAAGAGGTTACTAAGGTATTTACTAAGAGGTTACTAAGGTATTTACTAAGAGGTTACTAAAAGAGGATACTAAGGTATTTACTAAGAGGTTACTAAGGTATTTACTAAGAGGTTACTAAGGTATTTACTAAGAGGTTACTAAGGTATTTACTAAGAGGTTACTAAGAGGTTACTAAGGTATTTACTAAGAGGTTACTAAGGTATTTACTAAGAGGTTACTAAGGTATTTACTAAGAGGTTACTAAGGTATTTACTAAGAGGTTACTAAGGTATTTACTAAGAGGTTACTAAGAGGTTACTAAAGTATTTACTAAGAGGTTACTAAAGTATTTACTAAGAGGTTACTAAGGTATTTACTAAGAGGTTACTAAGGTATTTACTAAGAGGTTACTAAGGTATTTACTAAGAGGTTACTAAGAGGTTACTAAGGTATTTACTAAGAGGTTACTAAGGTATTTACTAAGAGGTTACTAAGGTATTTACTAAGAGGTTACTAAGGTATTTACTAAGAGGTTACTAAGGTATTTACTAAGAGGTTACTAAGGTATTTACTAAGAGGTTACTAAGAGGTTACTAAGAGGTTACTAAGGTATTTACTAAGAGGTTACTAAGGTATTTACTAAGAGGTTACTAAGGTATTTACTAAGAGGTTACTAAGGTATTTACTAAGAGGTTACTAAGAGGTTACTAAAGTATTTACTAAGAGGTTACTAAGGTATTTACTAAGAGGTTACTAAGAGGTTACTAAAGTATTTACTAAGAGGTTACTAAGGTATTTACTAAGAGGTTACTAAGGTATTTACTAAGAGGTTACTAAGAGGTTACTAAGGTATTTACTAAGAAGTTACTAAGGTATTTACTAAGAGACTGCTAAGGTATTTACTAAGGTATTTACTAAGAGGTTACTAAGAGGTTACTAAGGTATTTACTAAGAGGTTACTAAGGTATTGTTTTACCAGTAATCATCTTCTACATTATGTTGATATGCTGCCGTATCAGATGATGTTCACTGTATTTTATCATCCGTATGTTTTATAGTGTGCATCTCTTTTCCTCAGAGACAATAATAAAGAATAAAAAAAAAAGTTTCTTTGTGATTTTCTATGTGGTTATTGCAGTACGTCATGGTATTTAGTGTGTTCTTACAGGGGTATTCTCTCTCTCTCTCTCTCTCTCTCTGCTCTCTCTCTCTCTGCTCTCTCTCTCTCTCTCCCCTCAGAGGGTGTGTGTGAGATCTGGCTGACCAGTGAGGACACCGGGGCTTATGGGAAGGACATCGGGACAGACCTGCCCACTCTGCTATGGAGACTAGTGGAAGAAATTCCCGAAGGAGCTATGCTGAGACTGGGCATGACCAACCCTCCGTACATCCTGGAGCACCTAGAGGTACCGTCACTGTGTGTGTGTGTGTGTGTGTGTGTGTGTGTCTGACAGTGTGTGTGTTAGTGTATGAATGGGTGTATGCGTCTCTCTGTGTGTGTGTCTCTGACAGTGTGAGTTAGTGTATGAATGTGTGTGTGTGTGTGTGTGTGTGTGTGTGTGTGTGTGTGTGTGTGTGCATAAGTGTGTGTCTGACAGCATGTGTGTGTGTTAGTGTATGTATCTGACAGTATGTATGTGTGTTTGTGTGTGTTAGTGTATGAGTGTGTGTATATGTCTGAGAGTGTGTGTGTGTTAGTGGGTGTGTGTCTCTGACAGTGTGTGTGTGTGTTAGTGTATGAGTGTGTGTATGTGTCTGACACTGTGTGTGTGTTAGTGGGTGTCTGGCAGTGTGTGTGTGTGTGTGTGTGTTAGTGTATGAGTGTGTGTATATGTCTGACAGTGTGTGTGTGTTAGTGTATGAGTGTGTGTATATGTCTGACGGTGTGTGTGTGTTAGCGTCTGATGTGCCACACTAGTAACATGGTAGAGGTACTGTGACGAGCTGTTTTAATTGGCTGGGGGGTTCATTGAGGCTGTAATGTGGTCCCCGTATGTATAGGCCACGTTTATGCTCTGATACATTCAAATTATAACCTGACCAAGCTTCCTGCTAATGAAGGAAATAACAGTTAAATGCTAATTAGTCGTGTAATTTTGATAGTTGGATGTATATGGAGGACAGTGGGAAGGCATTTTTTTTCATGCAATGGGTTCCTCCGCCTAGCGATGGGTTTGTCTGCCTAGCGATGGGTTCATCGGCCTAACGATGGGTTTGTCTGCCTAGCGATGGGTATGTCTTCCTAGCGATGGGTTCCTCTGCCTAGCGATGGGTTTGTCTGCCTAGCGATGGGTTCATCCGCCTAGCGATGGGTTTGTCTGCCTAGCGATGGGTTCGTCTGCCTAGCGATGGGTTTGTCTGCCTAGCGTTGGGTTCATCCGCCTAGCGATGGGTTTGTCTGCCTAGCGATGGGTTCGTCCGCCTAGCGATGGGTTCGTCTGTCTAGTGATGGGTTCGTCTGCCTAGCGATGGGTTCGTCTGCCTAGCGATGAGTATGTCTGCCTAGCGATGGGTTCCTCCGCCTAGCAATGGGTTCCTCCGCCTAGCGATGGGTTCCTCCGCCTAGCGATGGGTTCCTCCGCCTAGCGATGGGTTCCTCCGCCTAGCGATGGGTTCCTCCGCCTAGCGATGGGTTTGTCCGCCTAGCGATGGGTTCCTCCGCCTAGCGATGGGTTTGTCCGCCTAGCGATGGGTTCCTCCGCCTAGCGATGGGTTCGTCCGTCTAGCGATGGGTTCGTCCGCCTAGCGATGGGTTCATCCGCCTAGCGATGGGTTTGTCTGCCTAGCGATGGGTTCGTCCGCCTAGCGATGGGTTCGTCTGTCTAGTGATGGGTTCGTCTGCCTAGCGATGGGTTCGTCTGCCTAGCGATGAGTATGTCTGCCTAGCGATGGGTTCCTCCGCCTAGCGATGGGTTCCTCCGCCTAGCGATGGGTTCCTCCGCCTAGCGATGGGTTCCTCCGCCTAGCGATGGGTTCCTCCGCCTAGCGATGGGTTCCTCCGCCTAGCGATGGGTTCCTCCGCCTAGCGATGGGTTTGTCCGCCTAGCGATGGGTTCCTCCGCCTAGCGATGGGTTTGTCCGCCTAGCGATGGGTTCCTCCGCCTAGCGATGGGTTCGTCCGTCTAGCGATGGGTTTGTCTGCCTAGCGATGGGTTCATCCGCCTAGCGATGGGTTTGTCTGCCTAGCGATGGGTTCGTCTGCCTAGCGATGGGTTTGTCTGCCTAGCGTTGGGTTCATCCGCCTAGCGATGGGTTTGTCTGCCTAGCGATGGGTTCGTCCGCCTAGCGATGGGTTCGTCTGTCTAGTGATGGGTTCGTCTGCCTAGCGATGGGTTCGTCTGCCTAGCGATGAGTATGTCTGCCTAGCGATGGGTTCCTCCGCCTAGCAATGGGTTCCTCCGCCTAGCGATGGGTTCCTCCGCCTAGCGATGGGTTCCTCCGCCTAGCGATGGGTTCCTCCGCCTAGCGATGGGTTCCTCCGCCTAGCGATGGGTTTGTCCGCCTAGCGATGGGTTCCTCCGCCTAGCGATGGGTTTGTCCGCCTAGCGATGGGTTCCTCCGCCTAGCGATGGGTTCGTCCGTCTAGCGATGGGTTCGTCCGCCTAGCGATGGGTTCATCCGCCTAGCGATGGGTTTGTCTGCCTAGCGATGGGTTCGTCCGCCTAGCGATGGGTTCGTCTGTCTAGTGATGGGTTCGTCTGCCTAGCGATGGGTTCGTCTGCCTAGCGATGAGTATGTCTGCCTAGCGATGGGTTCCTCCGCCTAGCGATGGGTTCCTCCGCCTAGCGATGGGTTCCTCCGCCTAGCGATGGGTTCCTCCGCCTAGCGATGGGTTCCTCCGCCTAGCGATGGGTTCCTCCGCCTAGCGATGGGTTCCTCCGCCTAGCGATGGGTTTGTCCGCCTAGCGATGGGTTCCTCCGCCTAGCGATGGGTTTGTCCGCCTTGCGATGGGTTCCTCCGCCTAGCGATGGGTTCGTCCGTCTAGCGATGGGTTCGTCCGCCTAGCGATGGGTTCGTCCGCCTAGCGATGGGTTCCTCCGCCTATCGATGGGTTCCTCCGCCTAGCGATGGGTTCGTCCGTCTAGCGATAGGTTTGTCCGCCTAGCGATGGGTTCGTCCGCCTAGCGATGGGTTCGTCCGCCTAGCGATGGGTTCGTCCGCCTAGCGATGGGTTTGTCCGCCTAGCGATGGGTTCGTCCGCCTAACGATGGGTTCGTCCGTCTAGCGTTGGGTTCGTCCGCCTAGCGATGGGTTCGTCCGTCTAGCGATGGGTTCGTCCGTCTAGCGATGGGTTCGTCC
Organism: Oncorhynchus clarkii lewisi; assembly: GCF_045791955.1. Taxonomy (NCBI): domain Eukaryota; kingdom Metazoa; phylum Chordata; class Actinopteri; order Salmoniformes; family Salmonidae; genus Oncorhynchus; species Oncorhynchus clarkii. The sequence continues at coordinate 3,277,966 of NC_092148.1, forward strand.
GTCTAGCGATGGGTTCGTCCGTCTAGCGATGGGTTCGTCCGCCTAGCGATGGGTTCGTCCGTCTAGCGATGGGTTTGTCCGCCTAACGATGGGTTCGTCCGCCTAGCGATGGTTTCGTCCGCCTAGCGATGGGTTCGTCCGCCTAGCGATGGGTTCGTCCGTCTAGCGATGGGTTCGTCCGCCTAGCGATGGGTTCGTCCGCCTAGCGATGGGTTCGTCCGTCTAGCGATGGGTTCGTCCGTCTAGCGATGGGTTCGTCCGCCTAGCGATGGGTTTGTCCGCCTAGCGATGGGTTCGTCCGCCTAGCGATGGGTTCGTCCGTCTAGCGATGGGTTCGGCCGCCTAGCGATGGGTTCGTCCGCCTAGCGATGGGTTCGTCCGTCTAGCGATGGGTTCGTCCGCCTAGCGATGGGTTCGTCCGTCTAGCGATGGGTTCGTCCGTCTAGCGATGGGTTCGTCCGCCTAGCGATGGGTTCGTCCGCCTAGCGATGGGTTCGTCCGCCTAGCGATGGGTTCGTCCGCCTAGCGATGGGTTCGTCCGCCTAGCGATGGGTTCGTCCGTCTAGCGATGGGTTCGTCCGACCTAGTGATGGGTTCGTCCGCCTAGCGATGAGTTCGTCTGTCTAGCGATGGGTTCGTCCGCCTAGCGATGGGTTCGTCTGCCTAGCGCTGGGTTCGTCTGCCTAGCGCTGGGTTCGTCCGCCTAGCGCTGGGTTCGTCTGCCTAGCGCTGGGTTCGTCCGATCTAACGATGGGTTCATACGTTCAGCAGATGAACTTGTTATTTTGTTGTTGTTGTTCTCTCTCTTTATACAGTTCAATATGTGTGTGAATGATTGAACCAGAGTTCAGTGAACCCGTAGCTCCAGTAGTCAGTCTTTATAATATGTGTGTGAATGATTGAACCAGAGTTCAGTGAACCCGTAGCTCCAGTAGTCAGTCTGTATAATATGTGTGTGAATGATTGAACTAGAGTTCAGTGAACCAGTAGCTCCAGTAGTCAGTCTGTATAATATGTGTGTGAATGATTGAACTAGAGTTCAGTGAACCAGTAGCTCCAGTAGTCAGTCTGTATAATATGTGTGTGAATGATTGAACCAGAGTTCTGTGAACCAGTAGCTCCAGTCTGTATAAAGTGCCATCGGTTGTGTTCTTCCAACCAGCTAAAGGGCAGATCTGTCTGGTTTGGGGCCTTTTTTTTCCCTTTCTCAGATACTTCAGATATTACGTCGCCTGCTATTGGACAAAAAAAATAAATCAAAGTAAATGGTTTTGATTCGGCGAGGAAAATGCCAAGTGCACTCTTCTAAGCCACTCACGTCGGTTACTTCTGACACATCCGGAAAATACCAACGCCATTTTGGTGATTGGTGCTGTTAGATCCAGATTGGTCTCACGGGCATTTCATTTTGACATTATTATATATTTCACCTTTAATGGATCTACTTTCTGTCTCTCTCCGAGACATGAAAATATATCTTAACAAAGCCTAGTGCTTCCTGTTTGACATTTTCCTTTTTTTCTCCCTTTTTATTTCTGAGCGGTCGGTCTCGCTACTGCGATGACGGAGTGACAGGGGGAAAAGGGTAGCAAATTGCAGGCTGATTTGAGTTGTGAAGAGCTCTGTGATCCTGTGGCGTATTAACACCTTCGGTAAGGAAGGCGTTTAGCACAGCATTAAAGCCCAGAGACAGTCAGAGAACCAGAGGGGCGTTTAGCACAGCATTAAAGCCCAGAGACAGTCAGAGAACCAGAGGGGCGTTTAGCACAGCATTAAAGCCCAGAGACAGTCAGAGAACCAGAGGGGCGTTTAGCACAGCATTAAAGCCCAGAGACAGTCAGAGAACCAGAGGGGCGTTTAGCACAGCATTAAAGCCCAGAGACAGTCAGAGAACCAGAGGGGCGTTTAGCACAGCATTAAAGCCCAGAGACAGTCAGAGAACCAGAGGGGTGTTTAGCACAGCATTAAAGCCCAGAGACAGTCAGAGAACCAGAGGGGCGTTTAGCACAGCATTAAAGCCCAGAGACAGTCAGAGAACCAGAGGGGCGTTTAGCACAGCATTAAAGCCCAGAGACAGTCAGAGAACCAGAGGGGCGTTTAGCACAGCATTAAAGCCCAGAGACAGTCAGAGAACCAGAGGGGCGTTTAGCACAGCATTAAACCCCAGAGACAGTCAGAGAACCAGAGGGGCGTTTAGCACAGCATTAAAGCCCAGAGACAGTCAGAGAACCAGAGGGGCGTTTAGCACAGCATTAAAGCCCAGAGACAGTCAGAGAACCAGAGGGGTGTTTAGCACAGCATTAAAGCCCAGAGACAGTCAGAGAACCAGAGGGGTGTTTAGCACAGCATTAAAGCCCAGAGACAGTCAGAGAACCAGAGGGGCGTTTAGCACAGCATTAAAGCCCAGAGACAGTCAGAGAACCAGAGGGGCGTTTAGCACAGCATTAAAGCCCAGAGACAGTCAGAGAACCAGAGGGGCGTTTAGCACAGCATTAAAGCCCAGAGACAGTCAGAGAACCAGAGGGGCGTTTAGCACAGCATTAAAGCCCAGAGACAGTCAGAGAACCAGAGGGGCGTTTAGCACAGCATTAAAGCCCAGAGACAGTCAGAGAACCAGAGGGGCGTTTAGCACAGCATTAAAGCCCAGAGACAGTCAGAGAACCAGAGGGGCGTTTAGCACAGCATTAAAGCCCAGAGACAGTCAGAGAACCAGAGGGGCGTTTAGCACAGCATTAAAGCCCAGAGACAGTCAGAGAACCAGAGGGGCGTTTAGCACAGCATTAAAGCCCAGAGACAGTCAGAAAACCAGAGGGGCGTTTAGCACAGCATTAAAGCCCAGAGACAGTCAGAGAACCAGAGGGGCGTTTAGCACAGCATTAAAGCCCAGAGACAGTCAGAGAACCAGAGGGGCGTTTAGCACAGCATTAAAGCCCAGAGACAGTCAGAGAACCAGAGGGGCGTTTAGCACAGCATTAAAGCCCAGAGACAGTCAGAGAACCAGAGGGGCGTTTAGCACAGCATTAAAGCCCAGAGACAGAGAACCAGAGGGGCGTTTAGCACAGCATTAAAGCCCAGAGACAGAGAACCAGAGGGGTGTTTAGCACAGCATTAAAGCCCAGAGACAGTCAGAGAACCAGAGGGGCGTTTAGCACAGCATTAAAGCCCAGAGACAGTCAGAGAACCAGAGGGGTGTTTAGCACAGCATTAAAGCCCAGAGACAGTCAGAGAACCAGAGGGGCGTTTAGCACAGCATTAAAGCCCAGAGACAGTCCGAGAACCAGAGGGGCGTTTAGCACAGCATTAAAGCCCAGAGACAGAGAACCAGAGGGGTGTTTAGCACAGCATTAAAGCCCAGAGACAGTCAGAGAACCAGAGGGGCGTTTAGCACAGCATTAAAGCCCAGAGACAGTCAGAGAACCAGAGGGGCGTTTAGCACAGCATTAAAGCCCAGAGACAGAGAACCAGAGGGGCGTTTAGCACAGCATTAAAGCCCAGAGACAGAGAACCAGAGGGGTGTTTAGCACAGCATTAAAGCCCAGAGACAGTCAGAGAACCAGAGGGGCGTTTAGCACAGCATTAAAGCCCAGAGACAGTCAGAGAACCAGAGGGGCGTTTAGCACAGCATTAAAGCCCAGAGACAGTCAGAGAACCAGAGGGGCGTTTAGCACAGCATTAAAGCCCAGGGACAGTCAGAGAACCAGAGGGGCGTTTAGCACAGCATTAAAGCCCAGGGACAGTCAGAGAACCAGAGGGGCGTTTAGCACAGCATTAAAGCACAGAGACAGTCAGTGAACCAGAGGGGTGTTTAGCACAGCATTAAACCCCAGAGACAGTCAGAGAACCAGAGGGGCGTTTAGCACAGCATTAAAGCCCAGAGACAGTCAGAGAACCAGAGGGGCGTTTAGCACAGCATTAAAGCCCAGAGACAGTCAGAGAACCAGAGGGGCGTTTAGCACAGCATTAAAGCCCAGACACAGTCAGAGAACCAGAGGGGCGTTTAGCACAGCATTAAAGCCCAGAGACAGTCAGAGAACCAGAGGGGCGTTTAGCACAGCATTAAAGCCCAGAGACAGTCAGAGAACCAGAGAGGTGTTTAGCACAGCATTAAAGCCCAGAGACAGTCAGAGAACCAGAGGGGTGTTTAGCACAGTATTAAAGCCCAGAGACAGTCAGAGAACCAGAGGGGCGTTTAGCACAGCATTAAAGCCCAGAGACAGTCAGAGAACCAGAGAGGCGTTTAGCACAGCATTAAAGCCCAGAGACAGTCAGAGAACCAGAGAGGTGTTTAGCACAGCATTAAATCCCAGAGACAGTCAGAGAACCAGAGAGGCGTTTAGCACAGCATTAAAGCCCAGAGACAGTCAGAGAACCAGAGGGGTGTTTAGCACAGCATTAAAGCCCAGAGACAGTCAGAGAACCAGAGGGGTGTTTAGCACAGCATTAAAGCCCAGAGACAGTCAGAGAACCAGAGGGGCGTTTAGCACAGCATTAAACCCCAGAGACAGTCAGAGAACCAGAGAGGTGTTTAGCACAGCATTAAAGCCCAGAGACAGTCAGAGAACCAGAGGGGCGTTTAGCACAGCATTAAAGCCCAGAGACAGTCAGAGAACCAGAGGGGCGTTTAGCACAGCATTAAAGCCCAGAGACAGTCAGAGAACCAGAGGGGCGTTTAGCACAGCATTAAAGCCCAGAGACAGTCAGAGAACCAGAGGGGCGTTTAGCACAGCATTAAAGCCCAGAGACAGTCAGAGAACCAGAGGGGCGTTTAGCACAGCATTAAAGCCCAGAGACAGTCAGAGAACCAGAGGGGCGTTTAGCACAGCATTAAAGCCCAGAGACAGTCAGAGAACCAGAGGGGCGTTTAGCACAGCATTAAAGCCCAGAGACAGTCAGAGAACCAGAGGGGTGTTTAGCACAGCATTAAAGCCCAGAGACAGTCAGAGAACCAGAGAGGTGTTTAGCACAGCATTAAAGCCCAGAGACAGTCAGAGAACCAGAGGGGTGTTTAGCACAGTATTAAAGCCCAGAGACAGTCAGAGAACCAGAGGGGCGTTTAGCACAGCATTAAAGCCCAGAGACAGTCAGAGAACCAGAGAGGCGTTTAGCACAGCATTAAAGCCCAGAGACAGTCAGAGAACCAGAGAGGTGTTTAGCACAGCATTAAAGCCCAGAGACAGTCAGAGAACCAGAGAGGCGTTTAGCACAGCATTAAAGCCCAGAGACAGTCAGAGAACCAGAGGGGTGTTTAGCACAGCATTAAAGCCCAGAGACAGTCAGAGAACCAGAGGGGTGTTTAGCACAGCATTAAAGCCCAGAGACAGTCAGAGAACCAGAGGGGCGTTTAGCACAGCATTAAACCCCAGAGACAGTCAGAGAACCAGAGAGGTGTTTAGCACAGCATTAAAGCCCAGAGACAGTCAGAGAACCAGAGGGGCGTTTAGCACAGCATTAAAGCCCAGAGACAGTCAGAGAACCAGAGGGGCGTTTAGCACAGCATTAAAGCCCAGAGACAGTCAGAGAACCAGAGGGGCGTTTAGCACAGCATTAAAGCCCAGAGACACTCAGAGAACCAGAGGGGCGTTTAGCATAGCATTAAAGCCCAGAGACAGTCAGAGAACCAGAGAGGTGTTTAGCACAGCATTAAAGCCCAGAGACAGTCAGAGAACCAGAGGGGCGTTTAGCACAGCATTAAAGCCCAGAGACAGTCAGAGAACCAGAGGGGCGTTTAGCACAGCATTAAAGCCCAGAGACAGTCAGAGAACCAGGGGGGCGTTTAGCACAGCATTAAAGCCCAGAGACAGTCAGAGAACCAGAGGGGCGTTTAGCACAGCATTAAAGCCCAGAGACAGTCAGAGAACCAGAGGGGCGTTTAGCACAGCATTAAAGCCCAGAGACAGTCAGAGAACCAGAGGGGTGTTTAGCACAGCATTAAAGCCCAGGGACAGTCAGAGAACCAGAGGGGCGTTTAAGCACAGCATTAAGAGAGAGAGGACAGTCTATATGAAGGGGTAGGTAGGGAAGGGATGGAGAGAGAGGACAGTCTATATGAAGGGGTAGGTAGGGCAGGGATAGAGAGAGGACAGTCTATATGAAGGGGTAGGCATTGAAGGGATAGAGAGAGAGAGGACAGTCTATATGAAGGGATGGAGAGATGACAGTCTATATGATGTGTTGGGGAGGGATGGAGAGAGAAGACAGTATATATATATGAAGGGGTAGGCAGGGATGGGATGGAGAAGGGAAGGAGAGAGAGGACATTCTATATGAAGGGGTAGGCAGGGAGGGATGGAGAGAGAGGACAGTCTATGAAGGGATGGAGAGAGGACAGTCTATAGGAAGGGGTAGGCAGGGAAGGGATGGAGAGAGGACAGTCTATATGAAGGGGTGGAGAGAGAGGACAGTCTATAGGAAGGGGTAGGCAGGGAAGGGATGGAGAAGGGAAGGAGAGAGAGAGGACAATCTATATGAAGGGGTAGGCAGGGAGGGATGGAGAGAGAGGACAGTCTATGAAGGGATGGATAGAGGACAGTCTATAGGAAGGGGTAGGCAGGGAAGGGATGGAGAGAGGACAGTCTATATGAAGGGGTGGAGAGAGAGGACAGTCTATAGGAAGGGGTAGGCAGGGAAGGGATGGAGAGAGAGGACAGTCTATATGAAGGGGTGGAGAGAGAGGACAGTCTATATGAAGGGATGGAGAGAGAGGACAGTCTATATGAAGGGGTAGGCAGGGAAGGGATGGAGAGAGGAAGGTCTATATGATGTGATGGGGAGGGATGGAGCGAGATGACAGTCTATATGATGTGATGGGGAGGGATGGAGCGAGAGGACAGTCTATATGATGTGATGGGGAGGGATGGAGAGAGGACAGTCTATATGATGTGATGGGGAGGGATGGAGAGAGAGGACAGTCTATATGATGTGATGGGGAGGGATGAAAAGAGAGGGAGGAGAGAGGACAGTCGATACGCAGAGTGTAAGGCTATGGTCAAAATTATTGCCCTTTTTATGTCTGCCTGCAGTTTGAAGGAAGTTGCTAACTAGCACTATTGCTAACTAGTGTGAGCGCAATGACTGGAAGTCTATGGTAACTGCTAGCATGCTAGTAGATACCATATACTTCCAGTCGTTGCGCTAAAGCTAGTTAGCATCCCTTTAATTTGAAGCTTCTAGATGCTTCAGAAACTATATAGACATTCTCTGCTGCTGACACCCTGTTGAACACTGTGCCTCTACTGTGGAGGCTGGGGACTGACACCCTGTTGAACACTGTGGACTCTACTGTGGAGGCTGGGGACTGACACCCTGTTGAACACTGTGCCTCTACTGTGGAGGCTGGGGACTGACACCCTGTTGAACACTGTGGACTCTACTGTGGAGGCTGGGGACTGACACCCTGTTGAACACTGTGGTGTCTACTGTGGAGGCTGGGGACTGACACCCTGTTGAACACTGTGGTCTCTACTGTGGAGGCTGGGGACTGACACCCTGTTGAACACTGTGGACTCTACTGTGGAGGCTGGGGACTGACACCCTGTTGAACACTGTGGTCTCTACTGTGGAGGCTGGGGACTGACACCCTGTTGAACACTGTGGTCTCTACTGTGGAGGCTGGGGACTGACACCCTGTTGACCACTGTGGACTCTACTGTGGAG
>NC_092148.1:3293118-3295618 GCF_045791955.1 Oncorhynchus clarkii lewisi
AGACCATAATATAACATTATAATACTACATCTACCCAGCCAGACCATAATATAACATTATAATACTACATCTACCCAACCAGACCATAATACAACATTATAATACTACATCTACCCAACCAGACCATAATATAACATTATAATACTACATCTACCCAGCCAGACCATAATATAACATTATAATACTACATCTACCCAGCCAGACCATAATATAACATTATAATACTACATCTACCCAGCCAGACCATAATATAACATTATAATACTACATCTACCCAGCCAGACCATAATATAACATTATAATACTACATCTACCAGCCAGACCATAATATAACATTATAATACTACATCTACCCAGCCAGACCATAATATAACATTATAATACTACATCTACCCAGCCAGACCATAATATAACATTATAATACTACATCTACCCAGCCAGACCATAATATAACATTATAATACTACATCTACCCAGCCAGACCATAATATAACATTATAATACTACATCTACCAGCCAGACCATAATATAACATTATAATACTACATCTACCCAGCCAGACCATAATATAACATTATAATACTACATCTACCCAGCCAGACCATACTATAACATTATAATACTACATCTACCCAACCAGACCATAATATAACATTATAATACTACATCTACCCAGCCAGACCATAATATAACATTATAATACTACATCTACCCAGCCAGACCATAATATAACATTATAATACTACATCTACCCAGCCAGACCATAATATAACATTATAATACTACATCTACCCAGCCAGACCATAATATAACATTATAATACTACATCTACCCAGCCAGACCATAATATAACATTATAATACTACATCTACCCAGCCAGACCATAATATAACATTATAATACTACATCTACCCAGCCAGACCATAATATAACATTATAATACTACATCTACCCAGCCAGACCATAATATAACATTATAATACTACATCTACCAGCCAGACCATAATATAACATTATAATACTACATCTACCCAGCCAGACCATAATATAACATTATAATACTACATCTACCCAGCCAGACCATAATATAACATTATAATACTACATCTACCCAGCCAGACCATAATATAACATTATAATACTACATCTACCAGCCAGACCATAATATAACATTATAATACTACATCTACCCAGCCAGACCATAATATAACATTATAATACTACATCTACCCAGCCAGACCATAATATAACATTATAATACTACATCTACCCAGCCAGACCATAATATAACATTATAATACTAGACAGCTGGCCAGTCTGCCTCTCAATGGAAATACACTCATTTAATCTCACTGATCAGCTTACATCTGCACTGCTGAATGGAATGATGAGATGGCTGAGTCCTATTGGTCGGGATAGCAAGCAGATGCAGGAGATATCAATATATAATGACATTCACAAGCTGTAATACATTCCTAATATGGTCATATAGCCCCAGACAGTTGTTGCTGTGTATTAGTCGTGTTATAATAAGGTAATACGTAAACTAAAACATTTCAAAATGGGGAAAATGTGTTTCATTGCTGAATGTGGAATGAAAGAGCTACAGTGGATTTATCTGTGTCCCGGTGGGACTGTGAATCTGTGTTATTTTGGATAATTGCTGTTTTCTTTGGATGGTGTCGGTGTGTTGGCTCTCTAGTCCATGAAAAACACACCCACTGTGTCAGCCATGAAGAGCCACTATGGGGATGTGTCAATGGAAAAGGGCCTCTTGAGCCAACTGTTCTAAAGTAGACTGGTGAGATAGAAGATAGAGAGAGAGAGGCTATAGAGATCAGAACATGACCTATAGAGGCTATAGAGATCAGGACATGACCTATAGAGGCTATAGAGATCAGTACAGGACCTATAGAGGCTATAGAGATCAGAACAGGACCTATAGAGGCTATAGAGATCAGAACAGGACCTATAGAGGCTATAGAGATCAGGACAGGACCTGTAGAGACTAGAGATCAGAACAGGACCTATAGAGGCTATAGAGATCAGAACAGTCAGTCTGGGACTGGAAACAGGACCTATAGAGACCATAGAGATCAGAACAGGACCTATAGAGATCAGAACAGGACCTATAGAGGCTATAGAGATCAGAACAGGGCCTACAGAGGCTATAGAGATCAGAACAGTCAGTCTGGGACTGGAAACAGGACCTATAGAGACCATAGAGATCATAACAGGACCTATAGAGATCAGAACAGGACCTATAGAGGCTATAGAGATCAGAACAGGGCCTATAGAGGCTATAGAGATCAGAACAGGACCTATAGAGGCTATAGAGATCAGAACAGTCAGTCTGGGACTGGAAACAGGACCTATAGAAGTAGAGACTGGGGAGATCAGAACAGTCAGTCTGGGACTGGAAACAGGACTGTAATCGCTGTCGAAGGTGCTTCAACAAAGTACTGTGCTTTGTGCTGCTACTTTGAGCCTCTCTCTGCTA